>NC_058021.1:23541860-23750361 GCF_019176455.1 Solea senegalensis
GTACGCAGAATTCTTTTGTTGTTTCTTTTCTTGACTTGAATTGAATGTATGCCTCTTGTTTTTCTTCATTTGGACGGTGTGTCTCTTATTTATGATTTTTTGTTGTGTCTTGATTTGTGAGGCTCTGTTGTGTCTTGATTTGACGTGCATCTCTTTGTTGTTTCTGATTTGTACGTCTCTTGTTGTGTCTTGATTTGGACGTGTGTGTCTCTTGTTGTTTCTTGATTTGGACGTGTGTGTCTCTTGTTGTTTCTTGATTTGGACGTGTGTGTCTCTTGTCTCAGGGTCCATTTCGTCCTGCGACGCTTTCCTCAACGTCTTCCAGACCAAAGGTTTGAAGCCGGAGGTCATCTGTCCGTGTGCCAGCTCCCCCGAGGCCCTCACTGTAGCTATCAAGAGGTGAACACACACACACACACACACACACACACACACACTAGTGTGGTGAATAAATCATGCACACACAAATCCAAAAAATACTGAGCCCCTGAAGGGACATCGGAAAAAAACAAAACCTAAACATTTCTGGTGTGCACGAGATACTTTCTCACCCGCACCAGAAAGTATTGTATGCGCATGTGATGTCCCCGAAAGCAGTTTTAAGATCATTTGAGGCGTGAGATTAGTCATTTAGAATTCAAAAATGTGGTTTGTGTATCAAGATATGTTGTATTTATCGTTTGGCAGCGACGGTATCGGAGGTGATCAGCCCCCCATCAGCGGATGTTCGCTGCGTACAGTGCGTGGGGCAGAGCAGCGTTACCTCGGCCTGTCCTGATGAAATGATCCGCTCCGCAAAAGAATGATCTTAAAGATTCTTCTTTATCATAGTTTTTACAAAAAACAAAAATTCTCTTGACTTTGGCCCGGGATCGTTGTCTCAAAATGGTTTCCAATATTACAAAATGTTATTTTTAAAATTCTGTTAAGATTCATTGAATTTGATACATTTTCACAAAATTTTCCTCAATTTTTAAAAAGTTCCCAACGTTTAAAAAAACGAATTTTCTTTATTTTTAGTGTGAAAAAGTCCCATAGTTTTCCGACTTTCTAAATCTTTTCTAAAAATCCTATTCAAAAAGTTTCAAACTTTCCATATTTTTCAAAAAGTTTCTTAAAATGTCAACAAAATATTGTAGTGTTACAAAATGTCCTGTCATTTTTTTAGCTATATTAAAATAATAATAATATAAAGTTCTCTGACTTTACAAAAAACCCTGACTTTACAAACTTCCGTTGTTTTTAACTCAAATATAAACTCCTTTCCACATTTTCTTTGAAGAAAAACCAAATGCTTTTCCCAAAAATAAATAAAAACACAGAGTTGCTCACTGTCGCCCCCTGCAGGCCGTCAGAGGAAGGCAGCACTCCTCCAGGTCGCGGCGTGTTGTCCATGCAGGGTCTGAGTCACGGCGTCATCCGGGTTGACTCAGAGGAGAAGCTGTCCGTCCTGACACTGCAGGACGTCGGCACCGTCATGCCTGGAGGTGAGACCTGATCCTGAACCTGAACCTGAACCTGAACCTGAACCTGAACCTGATCCTGATCCTGGTCCTTTCCCTTCCTGATGATTGATTTAAGATTTTTTTGGGACCTTGAGTAAAATGATCTTCTCCCTGCACCAAACCTCAGAGAGAAAATCAGTGATTTTAACATCACACACAGGAGTTGTTAATCCACTGCTGCCTCCATCACTAAGTCCATCAAATGTGTTAAAATCAGTGATTTTCTCTATGAGGTTTGGTGCAGTGAGAGTGAGTGGTTTACAAAAGTCTGTCTCACAGTGAGATAAAGACATGAACATGTTCTTAAAGACATCATAGATTCAGAGTCAGATGAGGACATTGATTGTGATCTGTGTCCGCTGTCCTCTATTCTCTGTCCTCGATCCTCTGTCCTCTGTCCTCTGTCCTCTGCCCTCTGTCCTCTGTCCCCATCCTCTGTCTTTATAGGTTTGATGTGCGTGGTCAAACCTGAAGGTGTCCCTCTGCTCTGTAAAACTGACGAGATCGGGGAGTTGTGCGTCTGCACCGTCGCCACGGGAACCTCATATTTTGGTCTGGCTGGCATGACCAAGAACACATTCGAGGTGAGTACGAGACGTCTTTTATTTTTTTGTCTCGTCGTCGTTAAGTTGACTCAAAGTCGTCTACGATATCTGGGCATCAGGTTTTCCCGATGTCGCACAGCGGCGCCCCCTTCAGCGAGTTTCCCTTCACCAGGACAGGTCTGCTGGGTTTTATCGGACCCGCTGGTTTGATCTTTGTTGCGGGGAAGATGGACGGTCTGATGGTGGTTGGCGGGCGCCGGCACAATGCCGACGACATCGTTGCCACGGCGCTCGCTGTGGAGCCAATGAAGTTTGTCTACAGGGGCAGGTACGACTTAATGTTTTTCATTTGTTCATTTGTAATCATAAACAAACTTTTCGATGGGAATACATCGTAATCTCATGAGATACAATCTACAATATGCTAGCCTTAAATATTTATATTAAAATAATATGTGGTGTAGTACCTCATGAAAACTGACGGTGGCGCTAAGCACAGTTGTGAGGCAAAGTTAAGTAGCTGAAGAGGAAATTGTCAAAAAAATGCATTATTTCATTTTGTAATGTAATTTTGTTATTGTATTATATATCGTATTGAATAATTGTCTGTGTGGTTGTGCCTGTGTGTGCGTGTATGTGTGTGTGCGTGTGTGCATGTGTGTGTGCTGCAGGATAGCAGTGTTCTCCATCACAGTTCTCCATGACGAGCGGATCGTTGTTGTTGCTGAGCAGCGTCCAGATTCCACTGAGGAGGACAGTTTCCAGTGGATGAGCCGAGTACTGCAGGTAACGTACACACACACAAAAAAACACAGACTTTGTTTAGTTTAAACAAAGTTTAAACACGGTTAGAATCTGTCACATGACAACTTTACATACACAATCCTGGAGCGGGGGGTAGGTTATTACTCAGACGTCCACAGGGGGGCGATAGAGGTTGTTAATGTGCGTTCCAGTTCAGAAGTCAGATTTCTGACTCGAGAGAGTCACAGTAACCACAACACAGAATTCCAAGATGGCTTAGTGACATTCAAAACATCGCAACAGTGGAGTAAATTGTGATTAAACATAATCCCGACAAACGTAACATTTTTTCTTTCTTTCAACATTGCAGGCGATCGACAGCATCCACCAGGTGGGCGTGTACTGCCTGGCTCTGGTTCCCTCCAACACTCTGCCCAAGACTCCGCTGGGCGGCATCCACCTGTCAGAGACCAAGCAGCTGTTCCTGGAGGGGGCGCTGCACCCCTGTAACGTGCTCATGTGTCCGCACACGTGCGTCACCAACCTGCCCAAACCACGGCAGAAGCAGCCAGGTGAGAACACGGCAGGATCTGTGCAAGGGGGCGGGGCTGAGATCCCAAAATATTTTACAATATTACAAAATTTTATTTTAAAATGAACTTTAACCGTTTTATCGAGTTTGAACAAATTTCTCAGTTTTCTAAAAAAGTTTCCAAAAATGTCTTTCAAACATTTACAAAATTCCTGTTTTCTTAAAGATTTATCAAGTTAATTGACTCTGACATTATCCGATTTTTTCTTCTGGTCCTCAGAGATCGGTCCCGCGTCTGTGATGGTCGGTAATCTGGTGTCAGGGAAGAGGATTGCTCAGGCCAGCGGTCGAGATCTGGGTCAGATCGAAGACAACGACCAGGTGAGTCACCACGCACGCACACATGCACACGCACACACATGCACACACGCACACACAGACACGCACACACGACTTTTATCTGCATAATCAGCAGCAGCAGTTTCTGAGGTTTTTAACCCTTAACAAAAAGTTTATCCACTGAAATCTTCGTCAGTTTTAGTCTTTGGTGTCTTTAAGAACATGTTCACGTCTTTATCTCACTGTGAGACCCAGTTCTGTAAACCACTCACTCTCCCACCCACACGCACACACTCACACACTCTCCCACACCAAAGTCCACAGAGAAAATCAGTGATTTTAACAACACACATAGGAGTTGTTGATCCAGTTCTTGTCTTGTCTGAAGTCAAATGAAATGTTTCAGTGCTCATGTGAAACACCAGTTCGTGTCCCTGTGTCCTCATGTCCTTGTGTCCTCATGTTCCTGTGTCCTCATGTCCCTGTGTCCTTGTGTCCCTGTGACCTCGTGTTTGTCTACAGTTCCTCTTCCTGTCCGAGGTTTTACAGTGGAGAGCTCAGACCACACCGGACCATGTCCTGTACACACTAATCAACTCCAGAGTAAGACACACACACACACATACACACACACACACATAAGTTCAGTTTTTATTTGAAGTTTGGTTGGAAAAACTGATTTTAGTCATTTAATATTAAGACTCGATTAAGTTTAAGTCAGGGATGTTTGTAAGAACACGATCACGTCTTTATCTCACTGTTACACAGACGACTGTAAACCACTCACTCTCCCACACCAAAACCCACAGAGAAAATCTGTGATTTTAGCTGCAGGGACACAGGAGCTGCTGGTCCTCTGCTGCCTCGTGTGGTCACTTTGTGTCACTGGAGTAATTATAAATGAAGGAATTTATATACAGAATTGATAAAATCAGACATTTGAACTTAGTGATGGAGGCAGCAGAGGACCAGCATCTCCTGAGTGTGTGATGTTAAAATCACTGCTTTTCTCTATGGACTTTGGTGTGGGAGAGTGATCATTCCCTTCTACAACACACACTTGTACATCCTAAACTATCTGTTTAACATAAGCGTTAGTGAGCAAAGACACATCAAATAATCACATGACACTTAATATCACAGAGAGGAAAGGGATTCAATGTGTGTGTGTGTGTGTGTGTGTGTGTGCGTGTGTGTGAATGTGTGTGTGTGTGTGTGCGTGCGTCTGTGAATGTGTGTGTGTGTGTGTGCGTGCGTGCATGTGTGTGTGACCTCCAGGGAACCATAGCTAGCACTCTGACGTGCGTCCAGCTACATAAGCGAGCAGAGAAGATCGCCGCCATGTTGGCTGAACGGGGCCACCTGCAGGACGGAGACCACGTCGCACTGGTTTATCCTCCAGGTAAAAAACACTTCATCTTTGCTGTGAACGTGGAAGTTCATTCCAATTCATTATCATTTGTCTTATAGATTCCTGAGTAGTTAAATGAATGGAAAAAAAATGACTTCTACACGGTCTATATAAATATAAATATAAATAATTTAAACTCATACAATAGATAAAATCAGGAATAGAAATGTAATACTTACTAAATGCAAAGGGCCATGTGGTCTCCATCCAAGATGCATGTGACTCCATCTTGAATGAGCTGATCCCCAACACACTAAAATTATTGCTTAACACTCCTTTTCTAAAAAGGGACATACAATGTAAATGAAACAGTGAACATAACTACATCCACTTTTGATAAATAGACATGTATTCCTGCATAACATAACACAACATAACGCTACTGTAAGCTTGTCAGTACACTTAATGAATGGTCAGTTGGAACCAGTTCGGACTCGGAACGCAGTAGGATTAGTTTGTGGGAGCAAACATTTAAACTTCAAAAACTTTCCCTTTAACAGTGACATCTGTGATTTTGGTTTGCGTTTTTTTTTAAAAAAAAGCTCTTCGAGCAGCACGTTAACTCCTTCCTTCCCTCCTTCCTTACTTCCCTCTTGCTTCTCCTCCTCCAGGCATGGACCTCATTGCAGCATTTTACGGCTGCCTGTACGCCGGCTGCGTGCCGATCACGGTGCGACCTCCTCACCTGCAGAACATCGCCACCACGCTGCCCACCGTCAAGATGATCGTGGAGGTAAAATGAACGCTACATTAACGTGGATTCATTGTTTAGATTTTGGGTGACCAAAGGTCAAGGTCATGGCCTCACCTCTGACAGTTTGAACGTTTGTATATTATTAAAGGGGACATACAGCGGAGAAAATAAGTATTGAACGCGTCAACATTTTTCTCAGTAAATATATTTCTGATGGGGCTATTGGGATGAAATTTTCATCAGATGTCAGTAACAACCCAATTTATCCACACATACAAAGAAATACATGACATGACAAAAGTTATGTGTAAGTAAGTGAAATGACACAGGGAAAAAGTATTGAACACATGAAGAAAAAAAGGTGTAAGAAGGCACAGGAAGCCAGTATTTAGGAAGCAATCCTGCCCCGTATCAGTGCAAATTAATATCAGGTGGATAAGTCCTAATTGGTGGCCTATAAAGGTTTCTCTTTACCAAGGTGACACTCAAGAATCATTTCAAGATGGGTAAAAGCAAAGAGCTGTCCCAAGACCTTCACAAGCTTATTGTAGACAAACATACGGATGGCATTGGTTACAGATGTATATCTAAACTTCTGAATGTTCCAGTGAGCACTGTTGAAGCTATTATTCGGAAGTGGAAAGAACATCTTTACACCATTAACCGACCGCGACCAGGTGCTCCTCGCAAGATTACTGACAGAGGAGTCCATAGAATAATTAGAAGAGTTGTCCAAGAACCAAGGACCACTCGCGGAGATCTTCAGAAAGACCTTGAAGAAGCAGGTACAGTTGTTTCAAAAAAACAATTAGTAATGCACTCCACCGCCATGGCCTCTATGCACGCTCACCACACAAGACACCACTGCTCAAGAAAAGGCATGTGGAAGCTCGCTTAAAGTTTGCTGCACAACATTTAGACAAGCCAATGTTATACTGGGAAAATATAATCTGGTCAGATGAGACCAAAATTGAACTCTGTGGCTGTCATAACATACAATATGTTTGGAGGAGAAATGGCGCTGCACATCACCCTAAAAACACCATACCAACAGTGCAGTTTGGAGGTGGGAGCATCATGGTGTGGGGCTGTTTTTCAGCATCTGGCACTGGCAGACTTCATGTAATTGAAGGAAGGATGAATGGAGAAATGCATCGTGATATTCTTGAGAAGAATCTGCTGCCATCCACCAGGATGCTGAAGATGGTGGACATTTCAGCAAGACAATGATCCCAAACACAAAGCCAAGGAAACAATCAATTGGTTTAAGAGAAAGAATGGCACAGTCAATCACCCGACTTGAATTCGATTGAAAACCTCTGGAAAGAACTGAAGATCAGAGTTCATAGAAGATGTCCCCGGAACCTTCAAGATTTGAAGACACTTTGTGTGGAAGAATGGGCAAAAATCACAACTGATCAATGTGTGTGACTAGTTTCTCCATACAGGAGGCGTCTTGAAGCTGTCATTACCAACAAAAGCTTTTCTACTAAGTCAGTCAGTCAGTCATCATCTAACCGCTTCATCCTCCACCAGAGGGTCGCGGGGGGTGCTGTGCCAATCTCAGCTACATCGGGCGATAGGCGGGGTACACCCTGGACAGTTCGCCAGTCCATCGCAGGGCCACACACAACTAGAGACAAACAACCATTCACTCTCACACTCACTCCTACGGTAAATTTAGAGTGTCCAATTTACCTAATCCCCACATTGCATGTTTTTTGGACTGTGGGAAGAAGCCGGAGAACCCGGAGAGAACCCACGCACACACGGGGAGAACATGCAAACTCCATGCAGAAAGGCCCTTGTTCCAACCGGGGCTCGAACCTGGGTCTTCTCGCTGCAAGGCGAGAGTGCTAACCACTACACCACCGTGTGGCCCTTTTCTACTGAGTATTAAATCAATTTCAGCAAGTGTATTCAATACTTTCTCCCTGTGTCATTTCACTTTATTACACACAACTTCATTTGTGGACTCATTTGTTTTTATTTCTTTGTATGTGTGGATAATTTGGGTTGTTACTGACATCTGGTGAAAATTTCATTCCAATAGCCCCATCGGAAATATACTTACTGAGAAAAATGTTGACGCGTTCAATACTTATTTTCTCCGCTGTATTATACCCTATTTCCCCTATTAAAATAGTTCCCTAGTGTACTAATGAACATGTCAGTGACATGCTTTGGTCAAAATACCATAAGGATGAAGCATCATAGCAGTTCAATAACCCTGCTAAACCCGCCCCTTTCAGAACGCTCGGTTTTGTGCATGGATCAAGCTGAACAGTGCCGAACTGTAAATCAGTTAAAAACACTTAGGGACAGCACCGACATTGTATGCTCCGGAGCTGGCAATCAGTCACATACAGCGGCAGTTTAGGCAGCTCGCCGCTCAGCGGTGGCGATCAGTGGTGCTGTCCTTCAGTCTTTTTAACTGTTCTCCGGTCATGGAGGACGTACTGAACAAATATCTTTAATTAGGACGTGTCAGAATGGTCAGTTATGAGCTCTATGTGACCTTTTCTTAACAATGTGTGTGTTTGTACGTCGGTGAAATGCGTTCGCTGACTAAATACGGCGACCGCTGGCCGCAGTCTGATGTGAAGTGGTGCGAACACACAAACACACGTTTGCTGACTTTATCCGGCACATTAGCTTCATATATAAAATCCTTTGTGTAAAACACTGTGCTCCACTGTGCAGCCACCAACAGCACACTTGTCCCTCCGCGCTGACATAATTACCGCTCTTCCTCCCTCGCCTGGACAAGGTGGAGCTAAGGTGGAGCTCTCGAAGTAAACTTACTGGTGGGCGGTAACATTCGCGGTGAAATGTGCATGCTGCCGTCATAAGCGCAGGGAATTCAACATCGAGTGTTTCATCGCCTATACTTACACTAAGGGGGACACGAAAACATGACTGAGTATTCTTTTTCCACACTTTGGCGACTGGTAGGGCCTCCAGAGTCCCAAATCTTAGTATTTAAACGGTTAAAAAGTTGATTTTGCATAATATGTCCCCTTTAATGTTTCATTTATTTTAACTTTGAATTTTAGATTTATATTGAAGTCGCACGGTCATTGTATCTGTATTTAAATATAATATGTACATATATATCTTTATATGTATATATATATATATATATATACATATATATATACACATATACATATATATATACTACACTACAATACACTACAATACATCTATTTTCCACGTGGTACTGTATATTTTAATAAAAATAAATAAAGTTAAATGTGAAAATAAAAACAATTATTTAAAATAATAAAAGTTTAAATTTCATATGTTCATTTGTCAACACTGTAGGTGGTGGTAATGAGGCTTAAGCACTTGGCGCCACCCACCATTCAAACAGTAGAAGAAGGAAGTAGCTGCTGTTTTAATTGAAGAGATCATACTTGTGTACTCTGTACTTGGCGACTATGTACTGCACTAGTACTTCTCAAATATACAAGTACATACTTGTATATTACAGTGGCGATGATTCTAGTTCTTGACAAAATGAAGTAATGTGGCATTGTGTGTGTGTGTATGTGTGTGTTGTGCGGTGCAGGTCAGCCACTCAGTGTGTGTGATGACCACGCAGCTCATCTCTAAACTGCTGAGGTCAAAGGAAGCTTCAGCGACTGTCGATGTCCGGACCTGGCCTCCTGTCCTGGACACAGGTACACACACACACAATTATATGTGTGTGTAAGGACATGACGATGATGGTGATGATGATGATGATGATGATGTTTCTCTTCAGACGATTTGCCAAAGAAAAAACCTCCACTGCTTTATAAACCGTCTGATCCTGATACTCTGGCCTACCTGGACTTTAGTGTCTCCACCACAGGCATGCTGGCTGGAGTCAAGGTACACATACACACACACTCACACACTCGCCAAAATATATGTATGTGTAAACCACTCACTCTCCCACACCAAACTTCATAGAGAAAATCAGTGATTTTAGCTGGCGGGGAAAAGGAGCTGCTGGTCCTCTGCTGCCTTGTGTGGTCACTTTGTGTCAATGAGGAATGTCTAAATTAAATAATACAAAATAAAACTGTTGAATTTAGTGATGGTGGCAGCAGTGGATCAACAACTCCTGTGTGCTGTGATGTTAAAATCACTGATTTTCTCTATGGTGTTTGGTGTTGGAGGGTGAGTGATGGAGGAAACAGCTTCATCTGTATTTTATGTCGTTAAAACAACATGTTTGTGTGTGTGTGTGTGTGCGTGCGCGCGTGCGTGTGTGTGTGTGTGTGTGTGTGTGTGTGTGGCTGCAGATGTCTCACACAGCCACCAGTGCCTTCTGTCGCTCCATAAAGCTGCAGTGTGAGCTTTACCCGTCCAGAGAGGTCGCCATCTGCTTGGACCCGTACTGTGGCCTGGGCTTCGTCCTCTGGTGCTTATGCAGGTCAGAGACACACACACACACACACACACACACACACACACACACACAGCTGAGCAATAAACTTTAACTTCTGAATGTTTCCGTCTGCAGTGTGTACTCAGGTCATCAGTCCATCCTGATCCCTCCGTCAGAGCTGGAGGTGAACCCGGCTCTGTGGCTGTCGTCCGTCAGTCAGTACAAAGTACGTGACACCTTCTGCTCCTACAGCGTCATGGAGCTGTGCACCAAAGGCCTGGGCCTGCAGACTGACTCGCTCAAGGTAAGAGTTGTGCCGACTCACCATGGAAACCAACAAACAAACGACTGAGTCTCTGTAAACATGCTCGTTTCTTCGTGTCCCTCAGTCCAGAGGCGTGGACTTGTCCCGCGTGAGGACGTGCGTGGTCGTGGCAGAGGAGCGTCCCAGGATTGCGCTCACGCAATCCTTCTCCAAACTCTTCAAGGACCTGGGTCTGCACCCTCGAGCGGTCAGCACGTCGTTCGGCTGCAGGGTGAACCTGGCCATCTGTCTGCAGGTGAGTCCCTGACCTCTGACCTTATTCTTCTTCTATGTCACTTTACCACTATAGACGTTTTTTTTATTATTATTATTATTGTTATTATTATTATTATTATTATTGTTATTATGAAACAAGTTGCTCGAGGTCAGAGATCAGAAGTTTGAATATTCGGCCAAAAAACTTTTTTTTTTTCAGATCTGTTTTTACAAGATTTTTTTTGTATCTGTTTTTACGAGATTTTTTTTGGATCTGTTTTTTTTTACAAGATCTGTTTTTTTTGGAATTTCCAAATTCCAGTGGGATTTCGCACGCTCCTGCACAATAATTTCTGTAATAATATTAATACTGTATTTAAAATATTAAATGAACACTTTAGTGAACTAATATTAACCTCAATATTAATATTAGCCGTTCATGTTTTATTTGTTTTTCATCTCTCCTCCTTGTTTTATACATAACGCCACCCACATATCTCATACTTGGTTTTGTCTCCGTCCTCCTTCCTTGCTCCTCCTCCTCCTCCTCCTCCCTCCTCCTCCTCCTCCTGTCTGTGCTGCTGCAGCCTCACAGGCTGGGAAAGCTTGCCGAGCAGGTAGGGAACCACCATCAACCCCTAAACCACCACCACCTCCACCTGCAGTGTCACCACCACTGTTTCTCAGCTGTCACTCATCAGCTGGTTTGAGGGACATGGGAGAAAATTAGTTTTTCAAAATAAAAATCACAGTTACACAGGGAACACTGAAGGGCGGCCGGGGACAAAATCCCATAAAGTCTAAGTCAGTTTTAGTCAACAATACATTTGTAAACCACTCCCACTCCCACACCAAAGCCCATAGAGAAAATCAATGATTTTAACATCACACATACAGGAATTGTTGATCCACTGTTGTCTCCATCACTAAGTTCAAATGTGTTAATTTGTAATTTCGTCATTTGAAAACCTTTGTTGTGTGTGACCATATTGACCACACGAGGCAGCAGAGGACCAGCAGCTTGTGTGTCCCCGCCAAAAACTGATTTGGGCTTTGGTGTGGGGTCTGTACGTGTCAGTACTTTATATAACACACACACACTTTCAAACACCTGAAGTAAATCCATTTTGCTTTAAATGTGAGAATCTGCTGCTTTTGTTTTTAATATATTTTTTGTTTTATTTCAGACAAAAACATAAAAAGTCTCTGCCTTAGTTCACTCTGCACTAACTTCCTGGTGTGTGGGCTTGTGACTCCCAGCATGCGCCTGTGTGTTTGGTGGTGGGGGTGAAGGGTTGGTGATGGGGAGTTCTCTCCTGAATCAAATTGACCTCTAAATTATTGTCTCATCATTCTGACCTCCATCTGTCTGTCCCTTCTTTTTTCTCTCATGCTTTTATTTTCCTTTTTTACTTTATTTTTATCGCAATTTCTTTTCACTGACTTCCAAAAACCACTGCTGTTTGTTATTTCCCGCCTTCCCAGCGTCCGTGATGGCGACACGAGTCGTCACGGTTGTGGTGGTTGTCATTGTCGTTGTTGCTGATGTTGTTGTTGTTGCTGTTGTTTTTGTCATTGTTGTAGCTGTTGTTGTTGCTGTCATTGTTGGGTGGTAATTGTTGTCATTGTCGTGGTTGTTGTTATTGCTGCTGTTGTGGTTGTTGTTCTTGTGTGACGCTGTGGTGTTGACTCTTGTGTCCTCGTTGTTGTTGTTGTTGTTATTGTTGTTGTTGTTGTTCTTGTGTGACTTGTTGTTGTTCTTGTGTGACTCTGTGGTGTTGACTCTTGTGTCCTCATTGTTGTTGTTGTAGTTGTTGTTGTTCTTGTGTGACTCTGTGGTGTTGACTCTTGTGTCCTTGTTGTTGCTGTTGTTGTCGTTGTTCTTGTGTTACTCTGTGGTGTTGACTCTTGTGTCCTTGCTGTTGATGTTGTTCTTGTTTTTGTGTGACTCTGTGGTGTTGACTCGTGTCCTCGTTGGTGTCGTTGTCACTGTTGTTCTTGTGTGACTCTGGTGTTGACTCTTGTGTCCTCATTGTTGTTGTCGTTGTCATTGTTGTTGTTCTTGTGTGACTCTGTGGTGTTGACTCGTGTCCTTGTTGTTGTCGTTGTCATTGTTGTTCTTGTGTAACTCTGTGGTGTTGACTCTTGTGTCCTCTTTGTTTTTGTTGTTCTTATGTGACTCTGTGGTGTTGACTCTTGTGTCCTTGTTGTTGTTGTTGTCGTTGTTCTTGTTCTTGTGTTACTCTGTGGTGTTGACTTGTGTGTCCTAGTTGTTGTTGTGCTTGTGTGACCCTGTGGTGTTGGCTCTTGTGTCCTCGTTGTTGTCATTATTGTTGTTGTTTGTGTGTGACTCCGTGGTTTTTACTCTTGTTTCCTCGTCGTTGTTGTTGTCGTTGTTCTTGTGTGACTCTGTGGTGTTGACTCTTGTGTCCTTGTTGTTGCTGTTGTTATTCTTGTTCTTGTGTGACTCTGTGGTGTTGACTGTCCTCATTGTTGTTGTTGTCATTGTTGTTCTTGTGTGACTCTGTGGTGTTGACTCTTGTGTTCTCATTGTTGTTGTCGTTGTCATTGTTGTTGTTCTTGTGTTACTCTGTGGTGTTGACTTGTGTGTCCTAGTTGTTGTTGTTGTGCTTGTGTGACCCTGTGGTGTTGGCTCTTGTGTCCTCGTTGTTGTCATTATTGTTGTTGTTTGTGTGTCCTTGTTTTTGTTGTCATCATTGTTCTTGTCTGACTGTGGTGTTGACTCTTGTGTCCTTGTTGTCGTTGTTCTTGTTCTTGTGTGACTCTGTGGTGTTGATTTGTGTGTCCTAGTTGTTGTTGTTGTTCTTGTGTCCTTGTTGTTGTCATTATTGTTGTTGTTTGTGTGTGACTCTGTGGTGTTGTCTCTTGTGTCCTCGCTGTTGTTGTTGTCATTGTTGTTGACTCTTGTGTCCCTCGTTGTTGTTGTTGTTCTTGTATGACTCTGTGGTGTTCACTCTTGTGTCCTTGTTGTTGTTGTTGTTCTTGTGTGACTCTGTGGTGTTGACTCTGTGTCCTCATTGTTGTTGTCGCTTTGTTGTTGTTCTTGTGTGACTCTGTGGTGTTGACTCTTGTGTCCTCGTTGTTGTTGTCATTGTTGTTGTTCTTGTGTGACTCAGTGGTGTTGACTATTGTGTCCATTTCGTAGTTGTTGTTGTTGTTGTTCTTGTGTGACTCTGTGGTGTTGACTCTTGTGTCCTCGTTGTTGTTGTTATCATTGTGGTTGACTCTTGTGTCCTCGTTGTTGTTGTTGTCATTATTGTTGTTGTTGACTCTTGTGTCCTCGTTGTCCCTGACAGGGAACGTCGGGACCTGACCCCACCACCGTCTTCGTGGACATGAGAGCGCTGCGACATGACAGGTGAGTTCAGCACCAAACAGAATGTGACAAAGCTTCCTCAGTCACGGGGCCAAAGGTAAAGGATCAGTCAGGATGTGAGAAGAACCTCAATATGACAGGTGCAATGATTAAATACTAACAATTCGGAGAAGGAGGCTCTTTGTCTTTAGCTCCTCCCTCCAGATCAACGTGGACACGCCTCATTTGCAGCTGATGTAAGGTGACCTGTCCATCTTGAAATAAAAACATCTGCTAAGGTTCTCCTCCACCGTGGTTCCACCGTGTCGTCAAACCTTCACGACACCAGGGGCCTGTTTCAGAAAGCAGGTTTAGTGAAAACTCTGAGTTAGTTAACCCTGAGACGAGGTAAACTCTTTTTCGGTTTCACAAAGCCAGTTCAGCTTAACACTGAGTCAGTTACCCCGGCAACATACTCTGTGAACCTGAAGCAGCTGTCTGACACTGTCTCATGTCCTCATTCATACAGTCGATATCAAAACACGTATCAGAGCGCATTCAACTGCCAAATCGTCTTTCAAAACATCGAAATCCCAATCAGGTGTTTCCTCCAGTGTGCGAACTATACCACGGGTTTCGGTGGACTTCAGAACAAGGACTTGTGGCATATTTCCACTGGCTCTACTCGCCTCAGCATGGCACAACACGGTTTAGGTACTACAAAAAAAGTACATACTCAACTCAACACTTCCATTATTACAAGTCTGTACGTCTACTTGTCTTAAATCAGCACATATCGAATCCAACCTCCACACACACATCAAATTTTAATCAAATCTTCGGAGCCCCGGACATGACATGGTAAAAAAAAAAAAGTGCACACAAAATACTATTTTGTGGGCACACATTAAGACTCAGATTGTTTTACTGTGTTACTGCAGACTAATCATCACTGTAGACATTGTTATGAAATGTTTCTATCATAGATCACATCATGATGAAGATTATCGCTGATGTGAATATTTCTGATGCAGCTAGAAACACTTTAACTTCAATGTAGTTTAGAAGTGACCTTTTGAATCTCACTGTAGATGAAATCTTAATGTTTGACAGCATTTCAGTGACTGTGTTTATATTTACACGTGGAAATATAGTCATGAAATAGTGTTGAGCAAAATGTTTTAATGTAAAATAGAGTCAAAAAAGTGAGTCAGTTTGAACATGGACACTTCAGTTGGACTTTATATTTATTGGTCCATAAGTAAACTATGTTTTCTCAGTTTGATCCATATTCTTCAGTTTGTGTCTCGTCAGGTTACAGCTGAATAAATATATATATCAAATCAAATGTAACATATGGTAGGACTGCAGCATTTCAACATCCATTAATGAAATTAAAGTCTGATAAATGATGAATGAGTGGATTACGCTGTATAAAATGTAATAGTGTTCATTTATTGACTCCTCTCTTCACATAAATGTCACGGTCATTGACATGTGTTAATATTTCTGCTCAACTGGATTCAAATGGAGGCTGTGCCCTTTGTTTACCTGTCAAACGTCTTCAGTCGGAGACAAAAAGCCACGTGTGTGAAAAGGTGTCCTGTGATCATGTGACTTTGTCTTTAACTCTTTAAAGACACAAATTGTTCCTCTTTTCTTTACTGTTAATAATTAACATGAGCTCATTTAGTCTCCATGACAACAGCAGAGTTTTATTGTTTTATTTTTCTCATCAAACATTATGTTATTAATATATTAATGGTCAGTTCAGTCATCTGCAGGGACACAGATGAAAAGTATTCAGACCTCTTTAAATTTTTCACTCGTTTCATTGCAGCCATTTTCTAAAATCAAAAAAGTTCATTTTATTTCTCATCAATGTACACTCAGCACCACATCTTGACAGAAAAAATAACAGAAATGTAGAATTTTTTGCAAATGTATTAAAAAAGAAAAAGTGAAATATCACATGGTCATAAGTATTCAGACCCTTTGCTCAGTATTGTGTAGAAGCACCATTTTGAGCTAGTACAGCCATGAGTCTTCTTGGGAATGATGAAGTTTTTCACACCTGAATTTGGGGATCCTCTGCCATTGTTCCTTGCAGATCCTCTCCAGTTCTGTCATGTTGGATGGTGAACGTTGGTGGACAGCCATTTTCAGGTCTGTCCAGAGATGCTCAATTGGGTTTAGGTCAGGGCTCTGGCTGGGCCAGTCAAGAATGGTCACAGAGTTGTTCCGAAGCCACTCCTTCGTTATTTTAGCTGTGTGCTTAGGGTCATTGTCTTGTTGGAAGGTGAACCGTCGGCACAGTCTGAGGTCCTGAACACTCTGGAAGAGGTTTTCTTCCAGGATATCTCTGTACTTGGCCGCATTCATCTTTCCTTCAATTGCAATCAGTCGTCCTGTCCCTGCAGCTGAAAAACACCCCCATAGCATGATGCTGCCACCACCATGTTTCACTGTTGGGATTGTATTGGGCAGGTGATGAGCAGTGCCTGGTTTTCTCCACACATACCGCTTAGAATTAACACCAAAAAGTTCAATCTTGGTCTCATCAGACCAGAGAATCTTATTTATCATAGTCTGGGAGTCCTTCATGTGGGCTTTCATATGTCTTGCACTGAGGAGAGGCTTCCGTCGGGAACTTTCTCCCATCTCCCTACTGCATCTCTGGAGCTCAGCCACAGTGATCTTTGGGTTCTTCTTTACCTCTCTCACCAAGGCTCTTCTCCCACGATTGCTCAGTTTGGCTGGACGGCCAGGTCTAGGAAGAGTTCTGGTCGTCCCAAACGTCTTCCATTTAAGGATTATGGAGGCCACTGTGCTCTTAGGAACCTTGAGTGCTGCAGAAATTATTTTGTAACCTTGGCCTGATCTGTGCCTTGCCACAATTCTGTCTTTGAGCTCCTTGGGCAGTTTCTTCGACCTCATGATTCTCATTTGCACTGTGAGCTGTAAGGTCTATAGACAGGTGTGTGCCTTTCCTAATCAAGTCCAATCAGTTTAATTAAACACAGCTGGACTCCAGTGAAGGAGCAGAACCATCTCAAGGACAATCAGAAGAAATGAACAGCATGTGAGTTAAATATGAGTGTCACAGCAAAGGGTCTGAATACTTATGACCATGTGATATTTCAGTTTTTCTTTTTTAATAAATTAGCTAAAATTTCTACATTTCTGTTTTTTTTCTGTCAAGATGTGGTGCTGAGTGTACATTCATGAGAGATAAAATGAACTCTTGATTTTAGCAAATGGCTGCAATGAAACAAAGAGTGAACAATTTAAAGGGGTCTGAATACTTTCCGTACACACTGTATATGTATTTATATATAGATATATATTTATGTAGTTTGATATGTTTAATAATAATTTTAATAATATATTAATATATTAAATTAATAATATATTTATTTAATTTATTTAATAAATTTGTGTATATATGTATGTATATATACACATACATACATATGTAAATATATATATGTATATATGTGTAAACATTGATGTACATAGTGATTGTTGATGATGTTGACTAAAATTTGTATTTGTTTCACAGAGTCAGACTCGTAGAGAGAGGATCACCACACAGTCTGTCACTCATGGAATCTGGGAAGGTGTGTGTGTATATATACATTATATAATATAAATGTTAGAGTAGTATAATAACTGTATGTATAATATAATATAATATAATATAATATAATATAATATAATATAATATAATATAATATAATATAATATAATATAATAACTGCTGCTGGTGTGTGTGTATATATACATTATATAATATAAATGTTAGAGTAGTATAATAACTGTATGTATAATATAATATAATATAATATAATATAATATAATATAATATAATATGATATAATATAATATAATATAATATAATATAATATAATATAATAACTGCTGCTGGTGTGTGTGTGTGTGTGTGTGAACAGATTCTTCCTGGAGTCAGAATCATAATCGCAAACCCAGAGACTAAAGGACCAATGGGAGAATCACATCTGGGAGAAGTGAGTCTTTATTCATATTAACATTAACAATAATAATAATAATAATAATAATAATATTAAAAATAACAATGATGATAATAATAATAATAACAGTAATAATTATACTATTAACAATAATAATAATATTTGTCTCCTGTGTCCTGTGTGCAGATCTGGGTCCACAGTGGTCATAACTGCAGTGGCTACTTCAGAGTGTACGGGGACGAGGTTCTGCAGTCAGACCACTTCAGCTCCAGACTCAGCTTTGGAGACACACAGAGCGTCTGGGCCAGGACCGGCTATCTGGGCTTCCTGCGCAGAACTGAACTCACTGATGCCAGCGGAGGTCAGAGGTCAACACCACGAACACACACACACTCACACTCACTGGATTATTATTTACACTGAGTTCTATCAAAACAGTCGTCTAACACCGGTGTGTGTGTTCATATGTGTGTGTGTGGGTGTATGTGCAGAGCGTCATGATGCTCTGTATGTGGTTGGAGCTCTAGAGGAAACCATGGAGCTCAGAGGAATGAGATATCATCCCATCGACATCGAGACGTCCGTCATCAGGACTCACAAGAGCATCACTGAGTGGTCAGAGACACACATCCACACACACGATGACGTCACACACACATGATGACATCACACACGTGATAACATCACACACATGGTGACATCACACACACGATGACGTCACACCCATGATGACGTCATACACACACAGACACGATGACGTCATACACACATGATGACATCACACACACGATGACGTCACACACACATGATGGCGTCACACACACGATGACGTCATACACAGTTGTTCCTTTTTTAAGATGAGATAGGTTAGGTCAGATTAGATGATGTTAGATTACACTGGATTAGACACAATTAGACTATGTTGTTTATATTAGGTTGGATAAGATTAGGTTGGGTCAGATTAGATTAGATTAGACTAGATCAAATTAGGTTAAATTAAATTAGGTCAGATTAGGTTAAATTAGTTTTTAAAATTACATAGATAGTGTCAGATTATATTATACTGAATTAGATAAAATTATATTATTAGATTAGTTCAGATGAGATTAGGTTATTTTAGGTACAGTTAAATTACTTTTTAGATTAGATCACTAGGGTCAGAATAGATTAGATTAATCGGACAGCAGAAGTTTGAATTAAAAAGTAAAAATGAAGAAAAAATAACAGAAAAAAGTGAATCAGATAATTTTGATAATCTCTGTGTAAAAACGTTGTCTTTTGTGTCTCCAGCGCCGTCTTCACGTGGACAAACCTGCTGGTGGTGGTGGTGGAGTTGGATGGTTCTGAACACGAGGCTCTGGACCTGGTCCCGCTCGTCACTAACGTGGTCCTGGAGGAGCATTACCTCATTGTGGGCGTGGTCGTGGTCGTTGACATCGGCATTATCCCGATCAACTCCCGTGGCGAGAAGCAGCGCATGCACCTGCGCGACGGCTTCCTGGCCGATCAGCTGGACCCCATCTACGTGGCCTACAACATGTAGTGCCACATGTAGGTGGCAAAGCCTGATGGAGGATCACGAGACTGAGGAGAATATAATCTGATAATCTGAGGCTGCATTCTTTCTGACGCTGGCGGAAGAAATAGATATTTTTTTACCCTGGATTTTGTCTCTCAGGCGACGTGAGGCTCCGTGTCATGACAGTCAAGGTCGCGTTCAGGTCTGGTTTTTTAACGAAAGACTGAGAGGAAAAAGAAAGTATGACGAGGACGGACGAAGACAGAAGAGGACGATGAGGGCAGACGAAGAAAGACGAGAACAGAAGAGGATGACGAGGACAAGCAAGGAAAGACAAGGACAGACGAGAACACCAAGGAAAGACGAGACAGATGAGGACAATCGCCAACGTAGCAAAGATTCTGTCGCGTTTGTTTTTTATGTTTTTTTGTTTAACAATTTACACGACAACCAAAACTGTGGTAACCATGGTTAGGTTATTTTTTTATATGGTATCAACCATCAACGTGAAAAAGGGGCGGGGTCAAGTTATGTTTTCCCGAAGAGGTACTAACCGTGTTAGCTCTTTTCTTTTTGTATTTTTAAATATCACAGTTTTTGGGTTTTTTTTAAATTCAAACGTTAATTTCTGAACACTTTGTTCTGTCTCAGCAAGCTAACAGCTAATGGCTAACGTTAACGTTTATTAACGCTCATATCATGTAATTATGTACAAAAAGAAACTGATTTAATTTATTTTGTCTCTTTTAGAAAAAGTATATGAATGTTCAAGAATGTTATTTTTGCTCTTGGATAATTTGCTAATATAAAAACAGGAAAAAAACCAAACAAACACTAAAAGCGTCATATTATCACGAGAGACCAGATGTCGAGGTTATTACGGGGGAAATATAAATATATAGATTCTATTATAGAAAAAAAGTCGTAAAAAAGACCGAAGAGGATTTTTTTATCTGCACGTTTGTCCAAAAAGTTCGGGAAAATTGAAGAGTTTCATTCCTCCGAAGGGTTCAGTTTGACTCATGAACGTTAAGTTTTAAAACTCACTGAATAAAATCTATATCAGTTTAAGTTCACGTCTTTATTTCACTGTTTCACAGGAAACTGAAGTTTGGTAAGGAGTTTGGTTTGGGAGAGTGAGTGGTTTACAAACTTCAGTCTAACAGTGAGATAAATATCAAAATGACATAGTCTAATATAAAAAATGGGTCTAATATAAAAACATTTTCATACACATTTCTTTTAATGCGTTACATTTTTGTGTGGAAAAAAAGCAGAGATTTATATTAAAAATGTTAAAATAAAAATAATTTTTAGCTTTATGTATGTTTTGAATTTGATATATTCAGATTATAAGACGTATATTTCTGGTGCTAAATGTCAAGATTAAAATTAGATAAACTGAATTTTGATTCATTTAATAAACAAATTAAAATTAAACCAATTTGTCTTCAAATTTAAATTAGAAAAAAAACCACACTAACACACTAAAAACCTTCTATGAAACATTAATGTTATTTTTAGTCATTTGTTGACCTCTGGTGGTGACCAGTGGAAACTACAACAAGAACTTATTATTTTTTCCGTCTGGATCCAACCTCTCCAAATATCCTCAAACATATATACATATATATGTATGTATAATATATATATGTGTGTATGTATATATATGTATATGTATATGTCTATATATCATATATCATCAACTACAGACTGTTTTTATCTCTGCGATTTATCGTAAACTTGTTCGTGGAATGAAACTCGTCAGTCAAAGTCCGACTTTGCTCTTTTTTTTTTCGTGGATGGATGAATCAGGGCTTGTTGTAGTGATGATATCACAACAGGAAGCAGGAAGTCCAGACCCACCGAGAGGTCAAAGGTTTGGTGTTTGAGAATGTTTTAAAAACATCAGGATTTTTGTTTTGTTTTTGAAAAAGCACTTTGTTCAGTTTCTCTTTTTTTTCAGTCAAATGTAAACCGGTATGTTTTTGCTTTTTTGTATTTTTAAATGATGTCTTATTTGAGTTGACGTAAGTCTTTCAATTTAATAAATATTTCAAGTGTTTTGACAATAACCAGGAAATGTCATTTGATTCACACATAAAACTAATTTCCAGAACAGCCTTCTTCCATCTGTGGAACATTATGAAAATTAGAAACATTCTGTCTTTACAGGATGCTGAAAAACTAGTTCATACTTCTGTTACATCTAGATTAGATTAGATTACTGTAACTCCTTATTATCAGGATGTTCTAACAAGTCTGTTTGAACCCTTCAGTTAATTCAAAATGCTGCAGCACGAGTTCTGACAGGAACTAGAAAGAGAGACCATATAACTCCAGTGTTAGCTTCTCTACACTGGCTCCCCATACAGTTTAGAATTAAATTTAAAATCCTCCTCCTCACGTACAAAGCACTTAATGGTCAGGGCTCTTCATACCTGAAAGACCTAGTCTTACCTTATTACCCTAACAGACCACTTAGGTCACAAAATACAGGTTTACTTGTGGTTCCCAGAGTCTGTAAGAGCAGAATGGGAGGCAGAGCCTTCAGTTACCAGGCTCCTCCTCTCCTGTGGAACCAGCTTCCAATGATAGTTCGGGAGGCGGAGCCTCTCTCTGTATTTAACTTAAAACTTTCCTTTTTGATAAAGCTTATAGTTAGAGCTGGTTCAGGGAAACCTGGACCATCTCTTAGTTATGCTGCTATAGAACTAAACTGCTGGGGGATTTTCCTGTGGTGCACGCACATTCACTCTCTCACACTCAGGGTATGAATATGACTTTTTATATGTCATTAACTTTGTCTCTTTCTCTCCCTAGTTTGTGTCTTTCCTTCCTTCCCTCTCTCTCTCTCTCTCTCTCTCTCTGTATTCTCATCTTGCAGGTTGTGGGATCAAGATCCAGTTTTCGAGACTATCCATATCATATATATCATCACCATTATTATTATGCTGTAATTCGATATAAGTCGATATCAGTATAATTTTCATCAACACTCTCTGCTGCTGCTTCATAAATGACATTGTATTGCTAAACAGTACATAAACTTTACCCTTTACCCCAACCGGTCGAGGCAGATGACCGCACATCTCTGAGCCTGGTTTCAGAGATTTCTTCTTCCGTTAAGAGGGAGTTTTTTCTCTCCACTGACGCCTAGTGTTTGCTCATTGTGTGAACTGTTGGTGATATGATTTTCCACTATACAAATAAAATTTAATTGAATCTCCAGGTGTGGATTAAGGAACACAACCCGGCATCTGCTGCAGATGCTGCTGCTCTGGCGGATGTCTTTGTGGCGGCCCAACGGAAAGTCCAGTCCTGGACATATGCTCAGTGGAGAAGGGGTCGAAGACCATCTCCTCAGTCTACCGTTATTTTTACTGGCCAAATATGGCCAAAGACATTGCAGAGTTTTGTCAAACGTGTCCTGAATGCCAGAAAACAGCCAGCAGATGTCAGTAAGGGATGGATGTTGTAGGGCACCTTGAGTGCAGTAAAGCTGGGAACCGGTATATGTTGGTCATCACAGATTATGCCACGAGGTACCCTGAGGTCTTTGCTCTGAAGGCAGTGAAGGCTAGAACTGTAGTCACCTGTCTTGTTCAGCTGTTTTCGAGGGTGGGGTTTCCTAGGGCTATAATCACTGATCAGGGGTCCAACTTTATGTCCAAGCTCCTTAACTCATTCGCTGCCATTGACGTCTATAGATGTCAATTTCGTTTTTCAACAGGGACGGCTGGGAAACGGTCTGGTGGAGCTCGTCCAACAATATCAGGCTTGTAAACTTAAGTGTTATGACGAACTGACCCTGTGAGTGGCAGCAGTGCTCTCTTAGGATGAGCGATCAGTATAGATCATGCGAAGAAGATGCGAGATGAAGAGGGAGAAAATGGTGAAGCAGAAGACAGACGAGCTCAGGGAGATCACACTCAGAATGTGTCGCGGTAATACGGACAAAAAGAGGGTCACGATCGTTAGAAATGACGACGGAGATCACAGAGACGATGAACGGAAGACGTGCGCTCTCTGAAGCCTCCGACAAACAACCGGGGCCAAACGGTGAGAAGCCTTTCTCGCGCCACGTGTCACTAACGGCAACCTCATCCAAGTAGGTCCAGCTGCAGACCCGCAGACCACTCTGACCCCACTCAATGACACACCCCTCACACTCAACGACACACCCCTCACACTCAACGACACTCTGATTGGGTCACAGAAGAAACTGCGTCTGAAACGTGATGACGTTTACGTTGGCGAAGTATGAAGAGAGAGTCGGGAAAACACGGGAGAAAACGGTACAAAATGACGGAGGAAAAGGTAAGAATGGATAAAAAACACATTTTGATATTGAACACTGGATGAATAGTCATTATTTGTGTACACTAAATCAATTAAGTGTGGTTTATTAACCAGTAATGTCTGCTGTAACGATAGCGATTGTAACAGCAAGCAAGACGCAGCGATTTTTTTCCTTTTTTCTTTTATTTATATGTACAGGTTATAACATTGAGACAGAGGATTTCATTTTCAAACAAGAAACATATAAGATAAACTATATGATCTCTATATATTAGTATGTATCTGTTTTTTTATCTTTAAATTATTCTGAGAAGTTGCACACAGCTTTGCTAATTTGAAAACCTGTGACCTCAGTTCTACAATTGTTAAGATAAAAGAGTTGATGATGAATAATATTTTTCATGTTTAGAAATTAAAAATTCTGTTGAATCACGGTCAAACAACATGTCATTTGATTTGATTTGATTTCAGTTAGCCTGCATATATTTTAGGACAGGGAAAGTCTTACAGGCAAATGCAGTCCAGTTCATTACTACTTGATTCTGGATTAAAAATGTTCCCATGTTAAAAATGCAAAATACAATTTTATTTGACATTTTCTCTTATAGAGCAACACTACGTTCAGTAATGGAGAAGGCCCTGAGCTGAGCAGATGCGATTGTACCAAACATCTGCAGGGACAGCGACTGTCAAGTGTAGAGTACGGTGGTAAATCCGTCTTCTATAATATTTTTTCATTTCAATGCTGAAAGGCCTTCATTTCGCCATGAGCCTTACATGTTATGAAATATGATGTTATGTCTGTTTGTCCTGACCATGGATAACTGTGACCATCAGACTCTCATCCCTTTGAACATCAGACACTCACAATAAGAAAACTTAACTAATGCTGGAGCCATGTCATCTATGTGAATATTTAATCCATGTGTATTTTATTTTCACTCTTGTTGAGAATTTAGATTTTGAGAAAGATTCCTGCATTTTTATAGATGTCCCTGAGTGATTGTTCTTTGAACCTCTTCATTAAGAAGAAATTGAACAATTGGCCTCTCAGACAGGGTTTTAAAAAAATTATTGTTTTGTGTGTTTCTTGAAACTTCTGAATCACTTTTCCTGTCTGTCTTTTCGGATACAGTGTATACAAATGCCTCCTTGACTGTGCAAAGCCATTATCACTGTGGCTTTGTTTGTTTTGTCCGTCAGTTTAAACCCTGCTGCAAGACAGCAACCACAAATATTACTGCAACTGTGGCGTCCACAGTGACTCCGGCGTCCACAGCAGGCCATCAGAAAGAAACATGTCTGGTTACTATGGTGCTGTGTCATTCTGAATTCAACATGGATCTTTTTTGGAAGTTGTTGATATTTGCATTTGAGACATTATGTAACAATTGTGATTGTGATGATGTTCTTCAGTGCCAGAGGACACTGAAGACCATCCCTACAGCAAAGACTTTCTTTCACACATCATCAGCACACAGATCCTTACTCTCTCAGTCAGGCTTATGTGTGTGTCCATTTAGAGCCGTGATGTTACTGTGGCCAGACAAGAGGACACGTCTTCAAAGTGTCTTGTGCTACGTAAGGAAGTGCAAATGATCATGGAAAGAAAATGTCTTATTCAAAGTACTTCATCACATGTATTCACTTTTACATATTTATGCGTTGTATCATTTAATTTTAGGAAAGGCCCAACAAGCCAAACAGCAACGATGTGAGTCCAGTTGTCTGTTAATTAATGTCATTACTCAGGATGAAGGCATGCTGCAATACCTTAAGGTGAGTGACAATGGCATTTTGTGTGGTGTTTATGTATTTATATATCAATACCCAAGCTAAACACCTATAATGTATTTATAGAAAATCATCAGAGGCAACATTGTGTCTCCCTGGGCCAAGAAGGAGGACAGGGTCTTCATTCTTTTTGAAGATGATGACCAAGTGGACCAGGTGATTACATTACATTACATTACATGTCATTTAGCAGACGCTTTTATCCAAAGCGACTTACAAAAGTGCATTTAAACATTTGGGTACAAATAAGAGCTAGAAGTAAGTAAGAGCTTCAAGTAGAACAAACTATGAAGTGCTAGTCATAAGTGCGATGTACAAGTTTTTTTTGTTTTTTTTTTGTCGTCTTAGTCGAGGTAGAGTCGGAATAAGTGTGTTTTTAGTCGGCGTCGGAAGATGTGGAGGCTTTCAGCTGTCCGGATGTCGATGGGGAGATCGTTCCACCATTTGGGAGCGAGGACAGTGAACAGTCTCGAGTTCTGCGAGTGCCTCTGCGATCCTCTCGGTGAGGGGGCAGCGAGCCGGTTGTCGATGCAGAGCGGAGTGGGCGGACTGGGGTGTAGGTTTTGATCATGTCCTGGATGTAGGCTGGACCGGATCCGTTTGTAGCATGGAACGCAAGCACTAGAGTCTTGAAGCGGATGCGAGCAGCTACAGGAAGCCAGTGAAGGGAGCGGAGGAGGGGTGTAGTGTGGGAGAATTTTGGTAAGTTGAAGACCAGTCGAGCTGCTGCATTCTGGATGAGTTGCAGAGGTCGTATGGCGCATGCAGGAAGACCAGCCAGGAGGGAGTTGCAGTAATCCAAGCGTGAGATGACAAGAGCCTGGACCAGAACCTGTGCCGCCTTCTGGGTTAGAAGAGGCCGAATCCTTCGGATGTTGTGCAACATGTATCTGCAAGATCTAGCTGTTGCAGCAATGTTGGCAGTGAGGGAGAGATGGTCGTCAAGTGTCACACCCAGGTTCCTTGCGGTGTGAGAAGGAGTTACCACAGAGTTGTCGAGGGTGATGGTTAGATCTGTGGTGGGAGAGCCCTTTCCTGGGAGAAAAAGAAACTCAGTCTTTTCGAGATAGAGTTTCAGGTGATGGTCAGACATCCACTGAGAGATGTCAGTCAGACAAGCGGTGATCCGTTCTGCTACCTGTGTGTCGGAGCTGGGAAAAGAGAGAATGAGTTGGGTGTCATCGGCGTAGCTGTGATAGGAAAAACCATGAGAGCGAATAACCGAACCAAGAGAGTTGGTGTATAGAGAGAAGAGGAGAGGGCCCAAGACAGAACCCTGAGGGACCCCAGTAGCTAGAGGACAGGGTTCCGACACGGATCCTCTCCAGGTTACTCTGTATGTTCGGTTTTGAAGATAGGACGAGAGTAGGGTAAGTGCAGAGCCTGAGACACCTAGTTCTTGAAGGGAGGAAGTCAGGATCTGGTGGTTAACTGTGTCAAACGCTGCAGAAAGGTCCAAGAGGATGAGCACAGAGGAGAGAGAGGCAGCCCTGGCAGTGTGGAGTTGCTCAGTGACAGCAAGAAGTGCAGTTTCGGTCGAGTGACCTGCTTTAAAACCAGACTGAAGAGGATCAAGAAGGTTGTTCCGGTGAAGGTAGGAGGAGAGTTGATTAAAGATAGCTCCAGAGTTTTGGAGAGAAAAGGAAGAAGAGAGACAGGTCTGTAGTTATTTACTTCAGACGGGTCAAGGGTGGGTTTTTTAAGGAGGGGGGTCACTCTGGCCTCTTTAAGAGAGTCCGGAAAGCAGCCAGATGATAGAGATGTGTTAATGAGGTGGGTGAGGAAAGGGAGAAGATCAGAAGCAATTGACTGAAGAAGGTGAGAGGGGATAGGGTCAAGGGGGCAGGAGGTGGGGCGGGCAGAGGTTATTAGGGAAAGAACTTGATCCTGAGATAGAGGGGAGAAAGAGGATAGAGAAGGAGCTGAATGTGTGGTTGGTAGAGTGGTGAGATCAGGAGGTGGGGTTGAGAAAAAGAGCGAATGTCATCTACCTTTTTTGTGAAGTAGTTGACAAAGTGAATTGGTAGAAGGGAGGAAGGAGGAGGGGGTGGGGGGATCAAGGAGGTTAGAGAAGATAGAGAAAAGTTTTTTGGGGTTAGAGAAAGAGGATTGAATTTTAGTCTGATAGAAAGATTGTTTGGCTGCAGAGATAGAGGCAGTGAAGGTGGAGAGGAGAGAGTGATAGGAAAGCAGGTCATCAGGGTGTTTTGATTTCCTCCATTCCTCCACTTCTTGTCTGGAGTGGTTGAAAGTCCACAGACAGATAAGAAGTCTGCAGATCCTGTGGCTTTTTGTATCCTTTCAACACACACTCACTGTCCAACACAATCTTAAATCTTAATCCTTGATTGATGTCCCTGCAGCTGTACTCTCCATCTCCCTGGACAAAGACAAAGACTGAATTTCTTGAATTTCCTTCGGGATCAATAAAGTATCTATTTATCTATCTAAGACATGGACACATGTGGAACTCAGTTTGACTCCAGGTAAACTGATCATTTAGGAAACTGTTAATCCAATTTTCACAACAGTTTATATCCCATAATGTATGTGAGTGTCATTAATGACTTCATTATTTTGTTATATCATTTTGTCTCACCAGCGAGATAACTCAGCTTCAGAGCCACACGTCCAAGGAAGCAAGGCTAAAAAAAAAGCCTTAGAGAGTGAAGCCTTTGTCAGGAGTCTGTAATCCCTGACAATTTTTTAAAAAATGTAAATAGTTAATTGTCTGCTATGCATACAAATAAAAATGATATATCATTCATTACTTGTATTCATTACATGGTTTTGAAAGTTATGAAACTTTCTGTGCAGAATCCAGGGTTTCAGTGCTTTTGTTTTACTTTCATCAAAATACCTACTGATGTCCAACTGGCTGCGTTTGATTCAGATACCAATGTTTCATATATCTTCCTGGAAATAGGTAACATCTCCTTAATGACGTACTCAGCAGATCTCGTCTACTTAACATCTGTCAACCACCAGCTGGACCACAGCAGCACAGAATTTTAGGAGGGTTTTTTCAGGTTAAAAACATGATCAAGTAGACTTTTATTAGATCTAATCGTTGTTCTGTCCAGTTGACTAATTGACTATTGACTAATAAGACATTGAATAAATGTAGGCCCATATTAAACACACCATTTTGTAACATACAGGTTGCCATGATGTTGGAAGTTTGCAAAAACAAATTTAATTATTCAAAATGTTACATTGTACAGAAGCGTGTTCACAGTGGAATTTGTATCACGTTATAACGTGATACTATTGTATAACGTGATAATTATATAAACGTGATACTATATTGTATCAACGTGATAATTATATATTCTATCAAAGTGATAATTATATAAACGTAGATACTATATTGTATCAACGTGATAATTATATACGTGATACTATATAGACGTGATACTACTATATTGTATCATAACGTGATAATTATATAGACGTGATACTATATAGTATCAACGTGATAATTATATAGCGACCAATACTATTGTATCAGCATTGATAATTATATAGCGATGATACTATATTGTATCAAAGTGATAATTATATAGCGATGATACTATATTGTATCAATGTAATATTCATACGGCATTGATCTATGTTGGCCTCAGCATTGATAAATTGCCGGGTACTTTATATTCAGCATCAGCATTGATAGTACTATAAGCGATGGCTTGATGACATCCCAGCGGTGATAATTATATGGCATTGAAACTATGTTGTATCAGCATTGATAATTATATAAACGATGAAACTTTATGTTGACCATCAGCATTGACCAATTATATAAACATGAAACTATATTGTATCAACGTGATAATTATATAAACGTGAAACTATATTGTATCAACGTGATAATTATATAAACGTGAAACTATATTGTATCAACGTGATAATTATATCACATAAACGTGATAGTATGTTGTATAAACGTGATAATTATATCATATAAATGTGATAGTATGTTGTATAAACGTGAAAATTAGATCACATAAACGTGATAGTATGTTGTATAAACGTGATAATTAGATCACATAAACGTGATATTATATTGCGTAAACGTGATAATTAAATGTTGAAAGAACTGCATGCCTGTTTCCAATCGGCATTTATATATTTTAGCAGTTTGGCTATAACATTTCATAGTTTACAAAGTGACATTAATTATTCACATATTGCACAGAAAGAACATTTCTGTGTTCATAAAAGTCAGAGTGTTTATTCTTCTCTATTCCTGTCGCACACCGGGATAAAAGTCTCTTGTCTGTGAAATACGCGTGTGTAAATAAAGTTTCAATAAAATTAATCACGTTAGTAAACGTCATCCCGTTTCAGACGCAGTCTCTTCTGAGACCCAATCAGAGTGTCGTGTAGTGTGAGGGTGTGTGTCGTTGAGTGAGGGGGTGTGTCGTTGAATGGGGGGGGTCGTTGAGTGGGGGTGTGTGTTGTCGAGTGGTCTGCGGGTCTGCAGCTAGACCCTTCACACCTCATCTGACGAATCCGTGTCAGATGAATTCAGCGAACCTGACCCGGATTCGTCAGATAAGTGGTTGCCATCTGGATCAGGCAGGAGTATTGGAGCTTCGTCCCCAGATGCTCCAGAAAAACATGAAGGAGGTAAGAACGTGCTAACTTTTTCTTTTTTTTAACCTTCTATAGAGGGGGGAGGGTGGATCGCTTTGATCGCTTAGATCAATGTCACATGATCGCCATTTATTCCTACTAGTTCATATACTGTAATATCTGTTGCCAGTACTGATGTGAAGGAATTTTCAATTTACAGGTGCATCCCGCAGAGATCCCACTCCCACTCCTGTTGGCAGTGCAAAGACAGGTAAAACAATTATATTTTTCTCCACATCACACTGCAGCAATAACAAAAATGTATTTTTATGGTAATATTATAGATTTCTATAATTTCCAGGACATGCATCAAGGAAAGCTCCCTCTCTCACTGCTGTTGGCATTGCAAAGAAAGGTAAAACAAAGGTATTTTTCTCCACATCAAATATTTCTATAATGTCCAGGGTGTGCATCAAGCAGAGGCTGTGGGCAGGATTCTGGTTGGCATCAGGTCGACAACTGGCAATCAGATCCCCTTCACTGCAACCCCTGGACCCCGGAGAGCTGCTGCAGAGATGGATTCTGACCTGCCAGCTGTCTTCCTGGAGCTGTTCCTGACAGATGAGCTGCTCCAACACATTGTGGATCAGACCAACTTGTATGAAAGTCAGTATATTCATGCACACCCTGACAGTCTGCCACATAGCAGAGCTAATGTATGGAAACTGGTGTCAGTCCCAGAAAAATTGGCAAAATGGCAAGGACAGTACAGTAGAGGCTCTTCCATTTCTCTGTGGTCCAGCCTTGTTCCAGGTGCAGCCAGGGCACACCAAGCTCATAAACCATGACATCACCCTGTGTGAGGTTGCGGCACCCCAACGCATGAGCTGCCGCATCCCAGAGCGGCTTCTTGATGGGTTGAGAAGGAGGTCAACCATATGCTGGCCATTGAACAGTCTAAGCCCTGTCGTGTTGGTGCCCAAGAAAGACAGGACCCTCCAGTTCTGCGCTGACTTCAGATACCTCAATTCTGTCTCTAAATTTGACTCTTATCCAACCCCCCTGAATCGATGACCTCATTGACTCTCTGGGGCCTGCGAAGAGCGTAACCACCTTGGACCTTGCAAAAGGTTATTGTCAGGTTCCCCTTAGTGATGCTGTCAGCGTTCTGGACACGCCACAGACTGTAATAACTCGTAGCCTAGCAACAGCATATGGCTGAAAATCATAGCCCATAATACCTCTGTACACTTTCGGCGGGAATTTTCGCGCGAAGGCCGATGTACTCCAAGGGCCCCATACAAAAGTGACCCAGATAGTAAGCAAGATGGAAATACAGCCAAACTCACACTGGAACACCTTTGCACACCAGGAAGAGGTCAAGACCGGCAAGGAGGTGTAGGGTCTGCGCACACAGGGGCCAGCGCAATGAAACCAAAATGTGGTGCAAGCCCTTGCACGCAGGAGAGTGTTACACCACTAATCACACTAAGCTGAATTATTCTGTGGAATACTGAATACTGAATACTGAACACGCATGCACGCACACACAGCTTTAGCTGCGTCAGCATGTAAAAAGTTCATACATTTTGTCAGATGTAGAAATTGTTGATATATATATATATATATATATATATATATATATATATATATATATATATATATTATATTCTTAAATAAATTATTGTTTTGCCATCAAAAGCTCTTTCTCTGTGTTGTATTTGTTGTTTTATAGAAGGAAAACACTGTTCAGATGTTTGAGGTGTCACCAAAGCAAAAACTGTTAGCCCCAAAGTCACTGATCTGCTTGACATGCTTCTTTTCACAAAAAGCTCGTTTTTCAGCTTTTTGGTCAAAAAAAAAAATGAAATCAGCCTATGTTCTAATGCCGATTTACTAAAGAACTGAAAAAGGTTTTTTTCCAGATAAAAGAAGAGAGCCTACTCTTACATACAGTAGATTCAGAGTTTACATAGTCATAGAACACAATATTCTGTGGGTCTTGAAAGATTGGTCAAAATGCTCTAAAATGGCTGGCAGCCAATGAGTTAAGCAGGCCTACAAACTGTACCATCCACAGACCGATGGACTGACTGAGCGGTTCAACCAGACTCTCAAGCAGATGGTACGCAAGTTTGTGAGTGAAACCAGTTCAGACTGGGACAACTGGCTCCCCTATCTTCTCTTTGCGTACCAAGAGGTACCGCAAGCTTCTACTGGATTTTCACCCTTCGAGCTGCTGTACAGCCGTGAAGTGCCCGTACCCCTGGCTCTATTAAAAGAGAACTGGATGCGAGATGAGGACTTATGGCAGCCACAGAATATGCTCTCATATGTTCTGCAGACGAGAGAGAGGCTGAAGAGTATGTCGGAACTGGCGCAACAGAACCTCGAACAGCCACAGCAGCGTCAAAAGTCCTATTATGACCAGAGAACAAAACTCAGAGAACGGGGACAAGGTGCTGGTGATGCTGCCAAGTGATTCCAGTAAATTGTTGGCAAAATGGCAAGGACAGTACAGTAGAGGCTCTTCCATTTCTCTGTGGTCCAGCCTTGTTCCAGGTGCAGCCAGGCCACACCAAGCTCATAAACCATGACATCACCCTGTGTGAGGTTGCGGCACCCCAACGCATGAGCTGCCGCATCCCAGAGCGGCTTCTTGATGGGTTGAGAAGGAGGTCAACCATATGCTGGCCATTGAACAGTCTAAGCCCTGTCGTGTTGGTGCCCAAGAAAGACAGGACCCTCCAGTTCTGCGCTGACTTCAGATACCTCAATTCTGTCTCTAAATTTGACTCTTATCCAACCCCCCTGAATCGATGACCTCATTGACTCTCTGGGGCCTGCGAAGAGCGTAACCACCTTGGACCTTGCAAAAGGTTATTGTCAGGTTCCCCTTAGTGATGCTGTCAGCGTTCTGGACACGCCACAGACTGTAATAACTCGTAGCCTAGCAACAGCATATGGCTGAAAATCATAGCCCATAATACCTCTGTACACTTTCGGGCGGGAATTTTCGCGCCGAAAGAGTACAGTGGAAAAAAAGCGGAAGAGAGCTGTCAAACATTACTGAACGGTAGGTTTTCTAGCAATAACGTGGGGAAAACAACGTTTAACTATTTGAAATTATTATATAATCAGCTATAACTACCAAAACATTTGTGTTTAGTTTTGACTGTGAATTAGATATTTCTTAACATTTTTTGGCATACTTCTAGCTAGAAATAGCTATATTTCTCTCATGCACTTAAAGCCCACACAGACCGGAAGCTCCAATTAACGCTGCGTTTGTGTGTGTGTATCTGCGTCATTACCTCGTTTATGAAACCCTAAAGTTTCAGAACAAACAGTTCAGCCACTGCTGTGAAAATAGGGTTTTATTGAGCATGTCATCAGTATACCTCACCACTCCTCTCACCACCGTAGCGCCTCCTGGTGCTGGGGCACTAGTCCGGGCACATCCGGTTGCGTACATTAAACCACAGAAGAAGAAGAACTACTCTTGTTGTAGCTGCTGAGATGCAGAGCATCCACCGTGCCAGAGGGGGAGCTGTGTATCTGAGAGCTGGCCTATCTATTACATCACTTCCAGGTACCTGGCCAATCACAGGACAGTGGGAAAGCTCTCGTTGGCTGGCCAATCACAACACAGTCCACGTTCTGGGGGTGTGGTTTTGGTCTTAAACAGCCCGGCTGACGAGAGCGTCAGTGAGGAGATATTTTGATCAGCTCGTTTGCAGCGATTAGGAGGTTTTTAATCATGAAAACAAGTTAATATATGTAAGTAGACCTCCATAACTAACATATGTGTGATACAAGCATTCTGTGTCACCTTTAAGTAATCAGTTTATGTATAATTACTATTTTAAACTTGAGTAAGACAATAATTAAAAATATCTCGATCCCACACTGGTTCACTTATGATGCCGTATAAGCACTCTCGCATATTACCTTAACGTTAACGCTAGTTAATAACTAATCGGGCATGTCATAAAATAAAAGTAGACAACTGATGTTAGCATAACAGCTGTGCTAACTGGTTCTGTTAACCTCGGTAGTACGAAACTGATGCATAGTTTGTGTTACCATGAGTAACTCAGACAGCCTCAGACAGCCTTTAAGACGATGATGACAAATTGAAGACAAACAATGATAAAGTCGTCACGCCCAAAGTGATTTGGGTGATCGCCAGAATACGTGTTAGCACCGTTTTACGTTCTCGATCACGCCTACTTTCACTGAAGTGGAAAAAACACAACCACGCGTACGGGATAACGGCTGTTTTACACAGGGTACATTTAGTTTAGGTATATACAAAAACCTACCTTGTGGTACACGTCGAGCATCACCAAGTTCATCTTGTCGAGAGGTTCTCTCGTCCGGTTCCAGGTCAAATGGCTGTTTTACACAGGGCCTGTCTGTGCACCAGCTGGAGTCATGGCTGGAGTACGTACTGCCATGGATGTATTATAAGAACTGGATAGGGCATACCCACCCTGTCTGCATTGAAGACAATTTTGTCATGGTGGCCAACTGTGGTACTACAACAACAAATACTCATTCTGCCCAAAAAACCATTTTCCCATTGACCACAACACTTTTACAGGCGTCTCTTTTACAATAGTGGTCAATTGTAAACGTGTCCACAGGACACCTCGAGACATGGATACAGACTTTTATAGATCTTTATATTATTTTTATCTGGGAGTAACACTACTGTGCATGCTCTATGGATGCGTAGACGTTTCTCATACAGACGTTTCAAACGTTTTAAACTGGGCATGCGTGTGACTTGTGCGTGACCTTACAGAACGCGTCTACATCCGCTCGGCAGACTGTCAACATGTTTTATTTTACAATCATATTTAATCTGTCCTGGCTGATACAAACTGTATTGTTAGACAGATAGCGAACATCAAGAATAAGACTCAGTAGGCTTGACTCCAAGTTGAGTGTTTCCTTTACTGAAATCCTGGTTGTTTTCTTTTTTGTAAAACTGCAATACAGTATAAAATAAACAATATATTACAGTCAAATATGTGCAACATCAACATAAGCACAATGAACACAGCATATTCACAATATTCACAACTAACATATAATTAGCCCAGCTAAACCCCTGCTAGCAGTTAGCATCGCGATTAGCGTTAGCGATTAACATTAGCCCGACCCTAACAGAAAATAAAGCTTCTAGTAACAGTAGTAGAACCTCTACACATTTTTTTTAACAACATAAACAACTATGAGTGACCATACTCACTGATGGATCTACTCCAAGGATAGACAGATAACTCTGGTGGTGGAGCACTCAGTCTGCAGGTGCATGTACTGTTGATCTCCTTAAAACGCAATTATTTAAATCACCACTAGGTGTCACTGCATGACATTAACAACTGACACTGATAGGAGTCAGAACAATATTCATCAATGGTAATTTCTAGTTTATGTGTTAGCCTGCAGATATGGATTTAACTAAAGTGCCTCGTTTGAAAACTGAACATTTAATTAAAAATTGAGATGATGATGATGGAGATGTAGAGGATAAATAATATGAAGAAACAGTGGTCTGGGTGTTTTTTTCTGTATTCTGAATCATGAAACCCACATAAATTGGAAAATAAAAAGAACAGTAGCACATTTGACACTTATTTGCACATCTCACTTATGAGTAGCACTTTATAGTTTGGTGTATTTGAAGCACCTACTTATTTCCAGCTCCTATTTGTACCAAAATGTTGAAATGCACTTATTGTAAGTCGTTTTGGATCAAAGCATCTGCTAAATGACATGTAATGTAATACAATGCGTGTATAGTCCTCCCTGCCCAATATAGGATGATTTTATTTAATCAGAGAAGCAGTTGAGTCTTAATGTGATAATAATAATGTTAACGCTTTCTTGATGTACAGACATCACAGTGAAGAAGAATGCATTTCTAAATGGTCTGACTGAGCGTGTATATATATATATATGTCAATTTGTGAGGACGAATCCATCTTTCCACTCGTCCTACGTTCGTTTACATTGAAATATCAAGGAACGTCGCGGTGCAGAGGTTCTTTCATAAAATGTGCGAGTGACGTTGGCCTTGAGCATGCGCAGAACCGATTGGGTTTCAAGTACAGATCGAGTAGTGACACTGATGAGCAACTCCATTGGAATGAATGGAACCAAAGGGGCGGTGCTCTATCTAGTTCCTATAATACATCTTGGTTAAAAGATTAAAGGGACATATTTTATGATCATGTGTTTTGGGTGATCTTGCAAGTACGTTTTTCTGAATAAAGAGCACTAACATTTACATTAAACTTATTTTAATGAATCGTTTTTATATTCACATTGATGAACATATATACACACATACATCTCTACACAGGGGGCATTAATAAACATACATATCTATACAGCTATACAATTGCAGTCTGTCTGTGTGTGAGTAATTGTTTTTATATTCACATTGATGAACATATATACATATATATATATATATATATATATATATATGTTATAAACGATTTATCAAATAATTACCCGCTGCTCACATACTTGAGACTTAGAACAGAACTTGGACTGAGGCTGATGACGTACGGATGAACCTTGTGGTGCAATCTTTATTAGTTTATGTGAGATTTTCAAAAGGTTAGACTCATAATGTTTGGTTCAACGTTAGAACAGTTTCATCTTTATAATATATTTAAAGTATAAAACATTAATCACTTATCTGGGTTGTCATATGAAGGGCTGTTGTCTAAATTGTGCACATTTATCATCATGTTTTCCACATGCTGTACACATGTAATGCAACAAACACATGTTTTATTATTTATTTACATTTCATCATGTTTTGTGATTTGTGTAAAGAACAAATATGTGGTTCATTCCAAAATAATGATCTATGGTTTTATTCCACCTTTAAATGAAGAAAAGTCATCAAAATGTAATCAAATGTAATGAGTTCTATTACTTTGAGAAAGTCATTCAATTAGTTACACTACTATTACATTTTGTAATTATAACCAACTACATTTCCAAAGTAATCTTCCCAACACTGACTGTGCGGATGTGCTGATTTCCAGACTTTGTTTTTGGTAATATGCCGACACAGTCAACAATAACCTGTTCAAAAGGTTCTTTGACAACAAGTATGGGCTTTAATGGAGCGACAGGAAGAACCTGATTTGGTTTGCCAGTAACGTGGCATGTGTGGCATGAACGGCAACATTTTGTCACATCTGATTTCAGACCAGGCCAGAAAAAGATTTATGTTTTCTGAATACCTAAATGACCGGACATGCTATGATCATGAGCTCGTAACGGCTGGGGCACCACGACCTGTGTTACAGACTCAGATGAAGAACCAGAGTTTAAGAATTAATTAAGTTTTTTTATTAATCCCCTTATAAAATATAGGATTTGTGATAAAGAAACATTTCAGCAAGTGCAGAAATATGAACATGTTCTACTTTAGCATGGTCAATACCACTATTCACCACAAGAGGTCTCTCTACACCACATGAAGAGGTTTAATGTGCGGTCGTGTTCATAAACATAAATAAGACACAGTGAAAATGTTTTATACACAAACTCTGTAACAAACAAAAAACTGAAAATATACACCAACTATAACTGTAATAATAATAATGACAGGAAACAATGACACAAACACTTTTTTTCTGAAACTTTGTTACATTTATTTGTTTGTTTTTTTTTGTCTTTTGATGTGAAATTACACAGATGGAACTAAAATGAGTTTGTTGATTTAAAGTTGGTTCTGATGCCAGTAAATAAAACATGTGAGTTAGAACAGAACCATGAGTCCAAATGTCCTCTAGGGGTCAGTGTATGTGGACGTCTGTAAACTCACTCACTCTCCCACACCAAAGTCCACAGAGAAAATCAGTGATTTTAACATCACAGCACACAGGAGTTGTTGATCCACTGCTGCATCCATCACTAAGTTCAAATGTCTTATTTTGTCACTTCAGTGTTTGAAATATTTCATTTAGACTTAATTCAGTGACACAAAGTGACCACATGAGGCAGCAGAGGACCAGCAGCTCCTGTGTCCCCACCAGCTAAAATCACTGATTTTCTCTATGGGGTTTGGTGCAGGGAGAGTGAGTGTGTGTTTGTGTGCGTGTGTGTGTGTGTGTGTGTGTGACGTCATGATGGTGAGAAGAGAAGAAGATCAGTCAGCCATGTTTGGACCTTCTCTGGTTTGTGAGGACTGTGATCACAAAGAGTCCAGAGCTGAAAACCAGACTCTTCAGGATGAGCAGTGAGTAGAACAGAACCAGCAACCGGACCTGGAACTGAGATGGTGGAGGAGAAGATGGTGGAGGAGAAGACGGTGGAGGAGAAGACGGTGGAGGAGAAGACGGTGGAGGAGAAGACGGTGGAGGAAGAGCAGAAACTTCTGTAAAGATTCAAACAGACTTGGTGTCAGAGTCTTTGTCTACGTTCACGCTCTACGTTTGTTTTCAGGACGTTTTTATACTTTTTACACTTTTTACAGGAGAGTTTTAGAAATTTCAACTTTTGACTTTATTTTATCACCATTTTTAACTTAAAGTTTACATTTTAAATTGAAATGTTAAATGTCTGATTTTATTTTGTTAAAACAAACTTTACGTACATGTTAAAGTGCTACATACAGTATATGTATAAGATAAATCAAATCATTTTATTACCTTGTTCTACCTGAGCTTCCACTGTTCCTCCCTCGTGTCTGACGTAGCAGCGATATTTATACGCATACAGAGCGTCATGACGGACCAGCCTGATGGTGGCGACGCGTCCCGACTCTCTGAGCTGCAGTTGCTCTCCCTCGTCAGCAGGGGGCAGCTCCTCCTGACGACCGCCCTCCTTCCTCTGTCTCTTCCAGAAGAACTGGACCGGAGGAGGAGACATGGCCGAGGCCACGCACAGCAGGGAGCTCCGCCCCTCCAGGGAGCTCCGCCCCTCCAGGGACACTGCTGGGTACACGGTCAACACTGGCGCCACCACCGGGTCATCTGAAGCAGTAAAAACATATGAAACATAAATGATATGTATAATATTATAATGTATTATATTTGTCATCTACTGTATGAACAAATACAACATATGTACGAATAAAACGCCGCTTTTTCGTCCGTAGTGTAACGTCTGTATTGACTACAAGATACAGTCGCCGCTGTTTGTTCGATATAAAGAAAGACACAAAACACCACAACAATCAGGAAGTGACAGAGAAACTACTGTCACATCACCAGACCCGCACGCTACATCTCACCCAGAGAGGAGGCGTCAGAAGCGGTGTGAAAGGAAGCAGAAGCGAGGCAAGCGAGGAGGCATCCAAGCTAGGCTGGCAGCTAGCCCACACTGACCAGCGATACCATCCCTCATTACAGCAAATATACGCTCAGTGGACAATAAAATGGATCACATACAGCTTCTGAGATGTGTGCAGTGTGATGTGAGAGTCTGTTGTGTTTTCATTTTCACAGAGACATGACTACATGACAACATCCCGGACTCCACTATCCAGCTGGCACGGCTAACATGCTACCACACGGAATCTTTGGGGAAGGAGGAAATACACGAGGTGGGGGTGTGTGTGTTTACATCAGCAACGCTTGGTGCCGAAATGTTGTTATGTACAAACACTGTTCTCCGCTGGAGGAGTTTATGATTATTAAGTGCCGGCCTTTCTATCTGCCGAGGGAGTTCGCACAGTTCTGATAGTTGCTGTTTACATCCCTCCCACCGCTAACAACAGTGATAGGAACAAACAGCACATACAGACGGATTCCTTGTCACCGCTGGGGACTTTAATCATGCGGATCTTAAGGTTGTGTTACCAAAACTGCACCAACATGTTGATTTTCCAACAAGAGGAAACAACACATTAGACCTCGTTTATGCAAGGGAGCATACAAGGCCTCCCTCCTCCCTCACCTGGGTCTCTCTGAACACATCACCATTATGCTAACACCTGCATACAGACCCAGAGTGAGGGCCATCAGACCGACAACAAAGGATGTACGTGTGTGGCCAGAGGAGGCCTCCTATGCTCTGAAGGACTGTTTTGACACCACTGATTTGGATATTTTCAAGCAAGCAGCAACTCAAAACAATTGGACAGACATACAGGAATACACTGAGACTGTCACAGCATACATCACAAAATGCACAGATGATGTTACGCACAGCAAAACTATCACCATTCGTCCCAACCAGGAACCATGGCTGACTGGAGAGGTTTGTGGGCTCCTTGGGGCTCGAGATGCAGCCTTTAGGGTCGGTGACACCGCAGGCCTAGCAACAGCACGAGCCAACCTGTCTCGTGGTATCAGGGAAGCAAAGGAACAATACAGCAAAAGAAATATCTGGTCACTTCAGCAACACCAGAGACACACAGAATCTCTGGTGGGTATTCAAACAGTTACTACAAACCCCCTCCCCGGACTTGTGCTAACAATACCTTGCTGCTTAACAACTTAAATTTCACTTTAGCCTCTTTGACACGCAAAACTGCATGCCAGCACAGAAGACCACCCCTCCCCCGGGCGAACAGGCTGTGTGTCTGACCACAGCCAGCGTGCAGAGGTCCCTCTCCAGGATCGACACACGCAAGGCAGCTGGATCAGACAACATATCTGGTCGTGTTTTAAAGGACTGTGCTGAGGAGCTCAAGGATGTCCTGACAGACATCTTCAACATCTCCCTGAGCCATTCCGTCACAATAATACCGATCCCTAAGAAGCTCCTACCATCCAGCCACAATGACAACAGCCCACTGCTCTTCACACTGCTGATCCGTGACTATGTGCCAACTTACAGCCCAATCACATCAGCAATAGAAAATGTCATCACTAGCTGTGTCACTGTGGGGCACAGAGGCTGCACTGCCTCATGCCGGAAGGCTCTGCAGGGCATAGTGAAAACAGCCAGGAGGATCATCGGTGCCTCTCTGCCCTCCCTCATCTTCAACACTCGCCTCACCCGTAGAGCCATCAGCATTGTGGGTGAAACCACTGACCCCTCACACCCACACCTCAGCCTCATGCCTTCAGGGAGAAGGTACCGGAGCCTCCAGGTACGCTCCACAAGACTGACCAACAGCTTCATCCATCAGGCTGTCAGGATGCTTAACTCCATACACTACCTCCCTTTGCACTCTGTGTTTCAGATATCTGCTGCTACCATTACATATCCTGTTGCTGATTTTTGCACTGCTGTCTGTTGTCCCCTAAATGTTTAGGTCTTACCACCTAGTTTTATTTTTAAATTATTCTTTTTAAAAAAAAAAAAATTATTGTCTTATTTTAAACTTGTGCCGACGAGAGATGATCAGCAGTATTTCGATTTTTCTGTGTGTCCTGTACATAGGAAAAATAAAAGTCTTTGAATCTTGAACATATAATTGACATATGTGACAATATCAGTGTCATAAATGTCATAAATGACATTTACATACATGTACTGTGCTGTACGTCGTCTTCTATGTTATCATCAGATCAAAGTTCATGAGATCATATTCTTTCATTTAAGACAATTCAAATACAAATCTGATCATATTTAAAATAACTTTATTTTAAAGTCAATCATTTACATAGTGATGAAAATAGTATAATATCAGAAAATATAAGAATGAACAGGAGTGACTGCTACAATTATTATCATTTGTATTCTTTATATTTTTCATGTATTTTGGTTTGAAAAGAGTGAAAAATAAATAATAATATTTTAACCTCAACAAAAACAAACCTCCTGTTTTATCAGATTTTCTTTCATTTTACGACCAAACGTCGTTATTTTACTGTCATTAAACTGAATAATTACTCTTTAAAAATATTGAATTCTATTTGTAGGATTTTTTGTGAGTAAATTTCACAGAAATTGCTTCATAATAAAAAACTGTCTGTAAATGAAAAAGTTACCAAAACATTAACCATGATTTATTTTGTTACATAGCAAATGAATTATTTTGTATTTCGGTGTTAAATATACAATGTGTATAATCTCATGATTCATTTATTTACACTTTAAGTTTAAATAAATTCTACACTTTAACAAACATAATAAATATTTATGGAGAACAGAAACAATCAAAATACAAACATATTTGAATATATATTATTATACTATCAATATATGAGTTATATAAACATTTATCATTGTTAATTTATGTCACAGAGAAATCAACACTATTATATTAATCACATTTCTATGTTACACAGTTTTAAGTCAATAATATAATATTTATAATCAGATTCACTGTTGATTCAAACAATGTATCATGATGCAGGTTATACTTTTATATTTGTCTTATTATTATTATTATTATTTAACATGATTTGTATAATAACTGTGTCATAATGTGTTCAAATGAACATATGAATGTAAAACGTTTACATGAATACACTCATAAAATATAATAAGTGAGAATCAGAGAGAATCTAAACTTTGTTCTTGACGACAAATGAACTTAAAAACAATATTAATCTTGTAGAGATTTGTAGGGAAATATGAAATATAAACTTTATAGTTTATAGATAATTCTGTATTTATCTGTGTGGAATTATGAGGATCAACATTTAAACCTTTAACTACAGAAAACAGACGTATGTTATTATTAATAAGATTAATATGGTCCATTATGATCATACAAATTAAAAGTAATCATTTTTTAAATATTATTAGTTTTTGTACAAAATCTTGTAAAAATGTTTACAGTTAAATCCAGACAGTTGACAGAAGAACAAATTCATTTATTTTAGTTTTTATTTATTTATTCCACTTTTCAGTTTCAACAGAATTTCTTATTATTTTATCGACTGTCATGTTTTAGATCGTACTTTCTGAATCCATTTTATTCATTTGTATTTTCTTTGTTATTATTAATGTCTTTATTTCTCATTTATTGTTGTATTTTGATCGTTTGTGAGTTTTTTTTCAGTCGATTACTGAGATCTACCATCGCGTTTCCTCACGTCCTTAATTTGTCTTTTCAGTTTTTTTCTGCGACGTTTGAATTTCATGATTTATTTCTATGTTTATGTTTTAGATGCGTGTGTTAGCGTCACTGCTGCAGCGTTTAAATGTTTAAATGTCTAAACTTTGATAAGAGCGAGGCGGTCGTTATCGGCCGAAACTTAACATGCACTCATGTTTCCAAACATGTTTAATATAAATAAGAAGCATCAAATAAAACACCTCCATCTGCTTCACTTTCATGTTGTTTCTGTCTGTGCTTCGTTCACAGTGTTTGACTTTGTTTCTTTGTGACCAAATCATAAAAATACCACCACTAAAAACACTTAACAATAAGGGAAAATTAACTTACATTACTTAATGCTTTTATAAGCATTTACTAACAGTCGTTCATGTTTAACGTAACATTTTTAATGTAAATGAGGTGATTCAAGGGTCTATAAAGCTACGGATAATGTCAGTAATAACAGTTAATTAAAGCTTTAAGTAACAATTAATATTCATGTTTTCATAGGAAATTAAAAGTGACTTCTTACCTGTTACATAAAGTTTAGTTCCAGAGCCAAAGATCATGAACCACAGTGAAACACAGTGGAACAAAAACCTGAGTGTTTTCACACGTTCATCTTCTTCACAAACAAACGTTGATGAAACAACATGATGGAGGGGAACCATGTGACCTGGACTTCCTGTCACATGACACGTGATCTTCAGCTGGTTTTTGTTCAGGCAGCAGGAAACTTTTCTCACTGTGGGAATCATAATCATAATAACAGGAGCAGTAATATGAGGCTGAGTGAGAGGATTGAACTTTGTTTATCTTCAGTTCACAGATCTTCTTGTTGTTGTTCATCGCAGCTGTGAAGTCTTTAATCTGAGGATGATTGTAACCAGAATCAATGGCACCATTGTCTGTATCAATATCCAGAATCACTCTGAAAGTTTCTGTCTCTTTCTTCTGGTACCAGAAGACATACTCGCTACTACACAGGTGAATTTGTCCACAGCTGAAAGAAGCAGTATCACCAACTCTCCTGGTCAAAGAAAGCTGCTCCTGGATCAGCTCTGCTGCCATGGCAACCAGCGCTGCAGACACACAGACAGATGGACAGAAGGTCAGTGAGGTGATGCTGGTCAGAGGTCGAGATCATTGGCCTCTGATTGGCTGGAGACACTCACCTGAACACAGATAGCACAGAGCAGCAGCTCGGAGCAGAACCATCTTCTTCTTCTTCTTCTTCTGCGTCTTCTTCTGCTTGTTCTTCTGCTTCTGCTTCTTCTGCTTCTTCTAATTCTTCTTCTTCTTCTTCTTCACAAAGACACGGTGTCAAATCTCCCATCAGCCCCTGCAGCTGCTGATCAGGCGTCTCCACTGAAGCTGCTGTGGTTTTTCCACCGAGTGAGAGACAAAAAAAAAGAGGTTTCATGTGAGAAGAATTCACTTGAGTGTGAAACTGTGTTTAAAGTCGACGATGAAGACGAAGAATTATGTTTCTGTCTCCTTAAAGGGACAGTTCAGCTTTAACAAAAGTGAAGAAAATCTACGTCAGTTTAAGTTTCTACGATCTCTACGTCACATGATCACGTCTTTGTCTCACTGTGAGATAAACTGAAGTTCACTCACTCTCCTTCAAATTCAAATGTCTTCTTTTATAAATTCGGCTTTTAAAATCCTTTGTTCAGATTGACCTCAGTGACACAAAGTGACCACACGAGGCAGCAGAGGACTAGCAGCTCCTGTGTCCGCCAGCTAAAATCAGTGATTTTCTCTATGAGGTTTGGTGTGGGAGAGTGAGTGCTTTTACAGAATTACTTTTTGTGAAACCTCTGTTTCTATAATAAGTCAATAAAACACTGTGTATGAAAACAGCATTTTTAAGGACATTAAACCACGTACCTTATTCTGATTCTGCTTTAACTTCCTGGCTTTAAAATGATTTTCTTTTCTTGTGTTTTACACAAACACGTTTATTTTGCTGCTTTTTAATGGACACAACCGTTGTTTCTCTGTAAATGATCAGAAGACAGTGACGGTGTGTGTGAAGAGCATCATTTCATGTGACTCTGAAGAAACATTATAGATTTATCCTCCACACAAAATCTCATCATCCTGTCGTTTATGCACAACATTTGATTCAGATGGAAAATGAACGTGTTTTGAGGCGTGTGGATTTGAATCATTAAAAGATCAAATCAATAAGAGCTTTTTCATGATCAGGACCTTTGTTGGTTAAAGACAGGAAAAGTGAAAAGTATACAAATATAATGAATAAACAGTGTTTTAGTCTGTAAAGGTTTTCTGAGAGTGAAACTTTACTGAAGCTGAGTGAACACATGACAGTGAAACTTTACTAAAGCTGAGTGAACACATGACAGTGAAACTTTACTGAAGCTGAGTGAACACATGACGGTGAAAACTGAAAGTGAAACATGACGTGAAACTTAACTGAAGCTGAGTGAACGCATGACAGTGAAACTTAACTGAAGCTGAGTAGACACATGACAGTGAAGCTGAGTGAACTGAGAAACTTTACTGAAGCTGAGTGAACAGTTTTTACTGGCTGAGTGAACACATGACGGTGAAACTTTACTGAGCTGAGTGAACACATGACAGTGAAACTTTACGCTGACGCTGACGGTGAAACTATGACAGTGAAACTTTACTGAAAGTGAACAAATGACAGTGAAACTTTACTGAAGCTGAGTGAACAAATGACAGTGAACACAGCTGAGTGAACACATGAGTGAAACTTTACTGAAGCTGAGTGAACACATGACAGTGAATACATGCGAGTGAACACATGACAGTGAAAACGTCACTTGTTTTCACAGATATGAATCTGTTCTCTGTGGTTATTAAACTTTATAAAAACTGACTGAACCAACACACACCTGTGTGTGTGTGTGTGTGTATGTGTTTCCGTTCACTGTGGTTTTTCACAGTAAAAACACAAAAACAGTTCTAATAATCAACGTCACTGTGTCCTTAAAGGGAAAGGTCATGTTTTTTCAAACAGTGGCTGCATCAGATACTGATTCATATTTGGGGTTGATGTCACTGTGAGCGCCCCCTGTGTCTGGAGCAGTTTGTGAACCACTCACTCTCCCACACCAAAGTCCATAGAGAAAATCAATGATTTAAATCACACACACACAGTTGTTGATCCACTGCTGCCTCCATCACTAAGTTCAAATGTCTTATTTTATAAAATTCAGCTTTTAAAATATTTAATTTAGACTTAACTCAGTGACACAAAGTGACCACACGAGACAGCAGAGGACCAGCAGCTCCTGTGTCCCTGTGAGCTAAAATCACTGATTTTCTCTGAGGTTTGGTGTGTGTGTGTGTGTGCATGTCTGTGTGTGCATGTGTGTGTCTGTGTTCTTCTGCATGCTGAGTCTGAGTGTGAGTTTTTAACCACAGAGTGAGGTCATTTTTACAAAGTGAGGACATTTTGGCCGGTCCTCCCTTGGTTTTCACTGAAATCACTTCCTTAGGTTGAAAACATGTTGTACACTGTTTAACAGAGGTCCTCAATTTGGTACAAAACCTGTTTTCCAGCCCTGGTGTTTCACACTTTTTTGCTCTCGAGCTCCACTTGCAGACATTTTATGGTACTGCACCCAGTAGTTCTTTATAGATGTCATCCATTGCTGCTTACAGGCATAACTGTGAATGCAAAGATTCAAGATTCAAAGTGTTTATTGTCATATGCACAGTAAAGAAACACGTTTCCCTGTACAATGAAATTCTTACTTTGCTGTCCACTCAAAAACACCAGCATAAAGTAGAAAAGAGATGCTTTTGTAGAAAAAAAAGTATAAATATACATAAGAAAAATATAAATATTACAAAGAAACTAAAATAACATATATGCATAAAATAAGTGTAAACATATGCATATATACAAGGAATAAGAATATTACAAAAAAACTAACATAACATATATGCATAAAATAAGTGTAAACATATGCATATATACAAGGAATAAGAATATTACAAAAAAACTAACATAACATATATGCATAAAATAAGTGTAAACATATGCATATAAACAAGAAATAAGAACTGTACATAAAGTGAACACTGGTTGTGCGATTTAACAGATTTAAAGTGACATGTTTCAGGTTTTAAAGTGACGGTAACAGATTAAAGTGACAGTGTAACCAGGTGACAGGATTATTGTAGTCCCGTTCAGCTGTTGAGGATTCTGATGGCAGTGGGGTAAAAAGAGTTCTTTAGACGGGTTGTCCTGCATTTGGCACTCCTGTACCTCCGTCCTGAGGGCAGGAGTGTAAACAGTCCATGTTGTGGGTGGGTGCTGTCTTTGATGATGGTGGCAGCTCTCCTGTGGACTCTGCGGTGGTAGATGCTGTGCAGTGAGGGCAGTGGGGACCTGGTGATCCTCTCAGCTGTCTTTACCACTCTCTGCAGGCGTTTGCGGTCCATGGCTGTAGTGCTGCCGTACCACGCGCTGATGCAGTTGGTCAGACTGCGCTCCACGACACAGCTGTAGAAGTTGCTGAGGATCTTTGTCGACATGCCAAACTTCCTCAGCCTCCTCAGAAAATACAACCGTTGCTGTGCTTTCTTGAGCAGCTGTGTTGTGTTGGTGGTCCATGTGAAGTCCTCAGTGATGTGGACCCCGAGGTACTTAAAGCTGCTCACCCGCTCCACTTCAAGATCCCGGATAAACAGTGGTTGGTGAGGTCTCCTCTCCTTCCTCATGTCCACTATCATCTCCTTCGTCTTGTCTGTGTTTAGGGTGAGGTTGTTGTCCTCGCACCAGACATTTGCATATAGACACATAGACATTTGTAATTCTCTTTAGCTTTTGTAAATAAACATACATTTCTACATTAATGGAACTCAATCTAAATGTGTAGCTATACATTTTTTTAGATATTTCAGGGGAAGATAAATCATTTAATATTGTTGTACAAAGTTTGTTATCCAAGCTAATTTAGGTTGGTAAATATATGCCTGAGCAATAAACTGCTAAGACTTGTATTTGACTTACAATATTAATCCTTAAAAGTGTAACCAATTTTACCAGTTCAAGTCTTCTACTGCCATGAATTTCATCCACCTTGAAGGAGCATGTAAGCTTAGAGGATAACTAGTTAGTTTTAGGACTAGGTCCTGCTGGAAATGTTGTCTCCTTTGTAAAGTTATTCATACATGATGATGATCTAAATACCACAAAAGGTCATTCCTGAAGGGGATATTCAAACAAAGCTATTTATTTGCGGCGTTGTCTGTTGTCATTTTCTCCCACTTACGCTCCTTTAAAACATATTTTACAGTGATATGAATATAAATGAATCAGCTACTTACATCTGTCACATATTCTCTGCAGGTGAGGGAGAGGATTGACTCATCAATAATCACATAACTCTGGTTCTCTGTGAGAGAGCACCAGGACCCCACAGTGAAAACTAGGCTGCTGAATGTGAAGAACACATTAACACAGCTAATGTTTAATACTTAAATATATTGATGATTGACATTAATAAGTAAACATGAGACAAGAGGGTCTCTTGGACACATGACAAGTCAGACTATACGTTGTACAATAGGCATCTTGTATATGACAGGAAGCTTGAGGGTCCGTCTTGGATATGGTTAATTAGGAAATATAGATGTCTCTTGTTGACTAAATGGTGATATTGTCCAATTTAAAAAACATGGGACAGTATAGTGTATCTGGAGCCGACTTGTTCTTCAAGTATGTTGCATTATGGAAACAGGAGAAAGACGGGTGTCAAAACATGTGATGCCTGCAAATAAGAATGCTAGAAAATCTATACAAGGTTAGTTTTGCTTTTCTGGGGCAGAACTGTTCGGAGATTTGGCAAGAACACATTCTCCCGAGCTGCTGCAGAGCTTGGTTCTGACGCCTGACTTGTAACTAAATAAAATCCCTTTGTTCAGTACGAGTCCTGTGTCAGTGGGGTCTTTTCCTGCATCATCAACTCATCACCTATCGTTCATAAGAAGAAGGAAGCCTGACAAAAACGACAAAAGAGCAAGTAAAGGAAGAAGGGAACAGAGGAGAGGAGCAAAGAGGGAGAGGTAAGAGAAGAAAGAGGAGGGACAGGAGCAAATAAGGAGATGAAGAGTAGGAGAGGAGAGAGAAGGGTGAGGAGAGGGTTGAGATGGAGATGTCAGTGTCTCCACAGCAGTTGACCGTGTTCACACACAGAAATTCACTGTGTCATCAGAATAACTTTTTACTCTTATCTTCTTATCATATGGAAGAAAACAGAAAATATGTTTTTCTCAACATTTTCCTGTTTTTCATGATGATTCTGTAAAACATGCTTTAACATGGATTTCAAAATCACTTGACAGTTTCTTTTTAATTGTCCAAGTAAGTTGGAATCTGATCTGTGTGTGTTTACATCTGACAAATAAATTGTTGGTAACATGTCATCTGTGTTTCAGTGATGTTTCAGTGATATTTCAGTGATGTTTCAGTGATATTTCAGTGATGTTTCAGTGATGTTTCTGCTTGGCTCTGAAGTTGATGAGCCCTGCTCTACTTCCTCTCTGATGTTTTTATCATAAATGATTAAAACTTAATGGTTTATCAGTGACATAATTATTGTTAATGTATGTCATTGTTCTTTCATTGAAAATATAATGTACAGTGCAGCATCAGCACCTGACAGAGTCTGAGAAGACTTTACAGAGACTGAGCAACTTCTCACAGTAGTTTGACTTCACTTCTGTCTGCAGATTTACTATAAATACATTTTTTAATTCCCATCATGTGCATAGAAACCAGCATAACCTTTTTGTGTTCAAGTCGTGTTTGTACATCAGGCCCCAGATCAGCTGGACTGATGAACATTAAACTACTAATGCTCCATGATGTAGAATTGTGAAGGATTTCCCCTTTTATTCACCTACATATCAAACCAATAACTTTATTTCACATGTCATTTGTTTATAATTTAGAGTTTTTCAGATTTGCCTTTGTGAATGTGAACTGATGTATGGACGAATGCTTATGGAAACAGTGTTGATGAAAAGGCTGTGACTGCTTTTATTTGAGTTCAGTGGACAAGCACTAATTACATTCTAAACATTGTGTCTTCATTAACATTTACATTTACTTAAAGTCATCATTTAAATAACGTGGATTTAGCAGCTGGTTTAGTTTTAAAAGGTGCAACTGCTTCCAGCATCTACAGAGACTTAAATAATCAAGGACAAGGTAGACGAGGTGCAGGCCAACACGAGCCCTAAACCTCACCAAAATAAAACAGGAAATGACAAAACGTGACTCCCAAAACAAACATAACTAAAAAATTTGCCGACGTGTAACACTATATCACTCTGAAACTGTCATGATTCAAAAAGTAGTTTATTTTTTTCTTGGTCTGCCTTTACCAAATTCATGAATGTATCTGTTACGTCCCCACTTGGCATCCAGGGGAAATGGGGCGGGCAACAATTTAATATAAAACCGGGCGTTTCGAAGAAGAAAAGAAACAGAGATATTTGTAAACTTAGACTATTTATTTCTGCGTAAGTAAATCGACGTCAACACAAAACTACTTCCTGATGGAAGCGAAGCCAAGAAAGAAAAAAACAAGGGTTAACACTACGACGGAATTAGAACAAGTCGAAGATAGCACAGCACACAGCTCTCGTTCACGACCAACAGCTTCTCGCGGATTGGCGGTTTGGCCCACTGGCCCCGTCTGCCTCCATCCCTGCAGCTTTGAGGCGATCCACCTGATTGCCAAGGTGCCGCAGGTGTGCCTGACCAGTCAGGTGGGGAGGGTGGCACCTGGCGCAGGACACAAAAGAGCAGCAAAAAACATGCACACGTAACACCCCCTCCCATAAGTGCAAACTTATAGTTTGCTACATTAAACACTATACACACACACCTGTTATCACTAACATGCTACACTGAATTATTATCTTCTTTAACTTTTTTTTTTTTTTTTTGTGTTCCTCACCCACGGGACAGAGCATCAGCCACCACATTGTCGGTCCCCTTCTTGTGCTTAATCTCCAGGTTGTAACCTTGCGCCAACAGGGCCCAACACATCAGTCGCTGGTTGTGGTTATACATTTGTGCAAGAAAGACAAGAGGGTTATGGTCAGTGTATATAACCACAGGAGATGAACTGGCACCAACATACACTTCAAAATGTTGGAGTGCAAGTAGCATAGCTAGGGTCTCTTTTTCAATGGTGGAGTAGTTAAGTTGATGGTGCTTGAACTTGACCGAGAAGTAGCATACTGGATGGCACACGTCACCCTCTCCATCCTGTATCAGCACAGCACCAGCTCCTGAAGCACTCGCATCAACCTCCAGCTTAAAAGGGCGAGAGAAGTTAGGTGCGGCCAGGACAGGTGCACTGCAGAGCAGAGACTTTGCTGCCTCGAAGGCATACTGACACTCAGTACTCCATACAAAAGGAACCTTGGGACTACACAGGCTGGTTAAAGGGTTAACTACCACAGAGAAGTTTTTACAAAAACACAGGTAATAGCCAGCCATGCCTAAGAAACGCCGTAATTCACGCCTTGACATGGGAACCGGGTAGGACAGCACGGCTGAGACCTTAGCATCCACGGGCCGGACCTGCCCGTGGCCAACCTGTTTTCCCAAGTACGTAACCATCGCTTTACCGAACTCGCACTTGGCTAGGTTAAGAGTTAAGGCCGCCTCTTCAAGTCTCTGAAACACTTCCGTTAAGCTAGTAATGTGACTGGCCCAATCGGCTGAGTACACAACGACATCATCTAGGTAGACATTACAGTTCTTGACATTTCCTAGCACTTGACACATTAGACGCTGAAACGTGGCAGGCGCATTTCTCACTCCAAATGGCATAACGGTATACTGTAAGAAGTGGTCTGGGGTTACAAAGGCCGAAATCTCAGAGGCTCTGGGTGTTAATGGAACCTGCCAGTACCCTTTCAGCAGATCGAGCTTTGTAATAAACATGGCCGGCCCAATACTATCAATACAGTCCTCCATGCGAGGCAAGGGAAATGAGTCTGGCACTGTAACTGCGTTAACCTTCCGATAGTCGGTACAAAAGCGTGGGGTGCCATCAGATTTTGGAGCCAGCAAACAAGGGGAACTCCAAGGACTACAGCTAGGTACAGCTAAACCGTTTTCCAATAGGTAATTAGCTTCCTTTTTCATAAGCTCTCTTTTGGCTAAAGGACATCGGTACGCATGCTGTTTAATGGGAGACGCACTACCAACATCGATGTCATGTTTTAGTACGTTGGTACTAGATGGTACATCATTAAACAGGGACGGATGGGAGCGCATCAAAGAGACTATATCTCGTTGCTGATCTACAGGGAGATAGTTCAAATGGGTGTCTATTTTCGCCAAGAACTCTGTGTTAGACAGCCTACCACTCTGCTGATCACTTCCTAGTACAGTTAACCCATCGTCAGGCAGTGATTCCACACAAACCAAGGAGGTAGTTGTTTCACGAGAGGCAGCAGTCTCCGGAGTTTTTTCCTGCTCCCCCTGGTTGGCCTCTCTGGAATGATAGGATTTTAGCATGTTAATGTGGCACAACCGCACCTTACGTCTGCGCTCAGGTGTATGAATGACATAGTTTGTATCGGACACTTTGCTTTTTATGACATACGGGCCTGAAAAACGGGCAGTAAGGGCAGAGCCAGGTGTCGGTAACAGCACCAGAACTCTCTCACCAGGTTCAAACTCACGCTTAACTGCCTTCCGATCAAACCGTTCTTTCATACTCTCCTGCGAGGAGGAGAGTGCCACTTTAGCCAGCGCAGAAGCATTACGTACATTACATTGGGATACAAAATCCTGAACTGTAGTCTGTGGAGAAATATTACACAAGAACTTTTCCTTTAACACTTTAAGTGGGCCACGCACATTGTGCCCGAACACAAGTTCAGCCGGGCTGAACCCCAGGGACTCCTGTTTGGCTTCGCGGATGGCGAACAGTGTAAAGGGGACACCTTCATCCCAGTCTCTCCCTGTATCATGACAGTATTTACGCAGCATGGACTTCAGTGTTTGATGCCAACGCTCAAGCGCCCCCTGTGACTGTGGATGATAAGCACTAGAGACTGAATGAGTGATGCCTAGAGCATACAAGGTTTGTTTAAATGATCTCGACAGAAAGTTGGTTCCTTGATCAGTCTGCACAACTTTCGATAAACCAAACATGGTAAAGAATTTAATTAATGCTCGTGTAATGGCAGGTGCAGTGATTCTTCGCAGAGGAATGGCCTCAGGAAAGCGAGTGGTAGCGCACATAACCGTTAACAAAAACTGGTTACCAGACTTTGTCCTCGGCAACGGACCAACACAATCGACCAGTACACGTTCAAAGGGTTCACCAACAGCAGGAATAGGATGTAACGGGGCTGGAGGAACAACCTGGTTTGGTTTCCCCACCACTTGGCAGGTACTACATGTTTTGCAGAAGCGTGTCACTTCCTTCTTCATTCCTGGCCAGAAGAAATGCTTCAGAATACGGTCATGGGTTTTAGTGACACCAAGGTGACCAGACCAGGGATGATCATGAGCTAACTCCAGCACATGCTGCCGATATGCAACTGGAACCACTATTTGACACACTGAACCACAGTCACTAACTGCATTGGTTTTACCTAATGGTGAAATCCATCTCCGCATCAACACCCCGTTATCTAAGAAAAATGACTGACCTTCAGTACATTTATCGTGGTCCTCAACTGCTGCAAAACATTTTCTCATAGATGGGTCACCTGACTGGGAGCTGATGAGCGTCTCACGGGTCAGTGGCAGCGCATGAACAGCGACGGGCTCTGTCCCACCTTCACACTTTTCTAGGTCTCCAGCCCAGTTCTCCTTTTCTCTCGTAGGTGGCAGCCTGTCCTCAGATACAGCAGAAGCAAAAACAGAGTCAGACAGATCGATATCCTGAGCTTGTTTTCTGGCCTGCCCCCTAGTTAGCACGCTAACTGAAAATATGTCAGGGTGACACTGGACCAGATCATCATGTCTAGATTCTGCCACAGGGTTGTCCACGACTTCGGGTGATGGATATACTTTACCCCCAGCTATGTCGTTACCCATAATAAAGCCAACACCATCGATGGGGAATGAAGAACGGACAGCTACCCGGAAGAAACCAGTTTTAAGGTTGGACTGGACATGGATGCGGTGAAGAGGGGCAGGTACAAACCTCATCCCGATACCTCGTACAATTGCGCTCGTGTCACAGGCAGACTCCGTACTCAAGGGCAGTACAGAGGAAAGAATGAATGACTGGGAGCCACCAGTGTCTCGCAAAACTGTGACAGGACGCTGATCATCCACCTTTCCTGTGAGCGAGACAAATGCAAGGAAAATGAAAGGTTTAAAACACTCATCAGGTACTGTTTGACTGGGCGACGGTGAACAACCGGTTACTGTTTTTACCAGCCCCACACCCTTGGGCTTTGAAATTGCCGCCTGCTGCTTACGTTTCCACGCATTGCAGTCCGCAATTAGATGGTCAGCTTTATGACAGAAAAAACATTGCTTATCTGCCTTGGGTGCAGAGAGTGATGTACTGAAACGTGGAACACGCGTGTCACTGGACCTAAAAGCAGTTTCATGTTGAGTAGGGGAATCACGCCTGATAAAGGGGCTTCTGTGGGTAAGAGCAAACTCATCAGCAAGAATAGCAGCTTGCTGCAAAGTAGTTACCTTCTGCTCATTTAAATACACAACAGTTCGCTCTGGCACTTGGTTTTTAAATTCCTCCAACAACATTAACTCACGTATTGAATTGAAGTTATCTGCCTTACAAGATGAGCACCACCTGTCAAACAGCGTCCCCTTCTCTCTGGCAAAGTCAGCGTACGTCTGGCTTGCTGTTTTTCTCAGACCGCGGAAACGCTGTCTATATGCCTCAGGCACCAGCTCATATACCTGCAGTATCGCGCTCTTTACTTTTTCATAAGAGAGGCCATCCTCCACAGAAAGAGAAGCGCAAGCTTCCTGAGCTTTACCCGTGAGTTTGCATTGTAACAGTATCGCCCACACATCCTTCGGCCAGTGCAGGGCAGCAGCAATGCGCTCGAATGCACCGAGATAACCTTCAACTTCGGACTCTCGGAAGACGGGGACCAAAGAAACGTTTTTACTCACGTCAAATGTTGTAGATGACGAAGACGGCCGCGCACCAGACGAAACTGAGCTAGACTGTAGTTCCAGCTCTCGTATTTTGACCGCGGTCTCTGCGTCCAATTCCATCCGCTTCAACTTGAGATGAAACTCACGCTCCCGTTCCCGTTCCTCATTCTCCAGCTGGAGACGAGCTAAACGCAGCTTTATCCGCGCATCTATTCTCGATCCAGGGGTCGTTTCCACGGACAACGGTTCAAAACGCGGCAACGTAAACTGTTTCTCGTCCATGCTACCATGTTTTACACCGGGGGTAATGTTTAAAATGTCTCGCTGCCGCTGAGTCGCTTCCGCCCCCCGAGCCTCGGAGCACACCTCCCCTGCGGACTCGGGCACAGTCGCCGGTAAACCACACACACCCCCTTCCACTAATCCGTCAACCACGGCAGCTTTCAACTCCTTCTTAAGGAGAGAAGTTGTAACCTTAATGTCATAGCGGTCAGCAATCGCAAATAAATCAGCCTTCCTACAGATGTCTAGTTGACTCAGCGTAGGCTTCGCCACAAACTCCTCCACACTAAACGCCGACCCACTCGCCATTACACCGGTAGTAGCGGCTAGCCGCTATGGTAAGCTACTAGCAAATTAGCGTGTACTACTCACTCCGTGGCAACAGTCAGAACCACTCACGCCGGATGCTACACACACACAAACCAACAAACGCAGACAAACAAACATCCCCCAGATCCTACCTACCAAGAACTAACCTGTCTGTCTTCTGGAGCGTGCCGGGCTCGAGGCGACTTGAAAGGCAGAAACATCGGCGGCCGGAGCCCCGAAACGCCTACCCCCTTCGGGGAACTTGATCCCCGCCCAGGATTTGCTCCGAAAATAAAAAAGGCAAAACAATAAACAAGTGTCCGATGGAAGGGTGCCGTGCAACCCAGCTAGACACTTCTACCTAACTGAGGGAGTTGTTGTACAAATAGGGAAGGCTAGACTGTGCATACACCGTCGTTAATACTGACTGCGAACCACCGGAAGTGACTTCGCCGCTTTCAAAACAAAATAGTCTAAAAAAAAAAACTACAAACATCTTTACTAATTTCTCAAAACGAAATTAGATCCCGGACGAGCCCCCAAAATTGTTACGTCCCCACTTGTGGCATCCAGGGGAAATGGGGCGGGCAACAATTTAATATAAAACCGGGCGTTTCGAAGAAGAAAAGAAACAGAGATATTTGTAAACTTAGACTATTTATTTCTGCGTAAGTAAATCGACGTCAACACAAAACTACTTCCTGATGGAAGCGAAGCCAAGAAAGAAAAAAACAAGGGTTAACACTACGAGGGAATTAGAACAAGTCGAAGATAGCGCAGCACACAGCTCTCGTTCACGACCAACAGCTTCTCGCGGATTGGCGGTTTGGCCCACTGGCCCCGTCTGCCTCCATCCCTGCAGCTTTGAGGCGATCCACCTGATTGCCAAGGTGCCGCAGGTGTGCCTGACCAGTCAGGTGGGGAGGGTGGCACCTGGCGCAGGACACAAAAGAGCAGCAAAAAACATGCACACGTAACAGTATCAGATGGAATTCACAATTTTTAAAACTGGGCACAATGTTAATAAATGTGGGTGCATAAGTGAATTGATTGTTTTTCTTAAAAATCAGAATGTATCCAGTAGATGAGTCCGGCCAGCAAGTTATTTGTCATTGTTGTAAAAATAAAAGAGCACATAATCTGAAAATGTAAAACATTAATAATGAAAAATTCAATTGCTTAAATAATTGATGTAAATTGTCATAATATAGGTTAAATGATCTACTGTTGACATTGTGATGATTTTGTGTGTCATTACAACAGGAGCAGCTGTAGGAGGTCATACAGCAGAAAAATGGTGCTCTGTTCTCCAGTTGTTTTGCACCACAGAGATCGAGTGTTTATTGTTATCTCCAATGAGCTTTACATTAGCTTAGCTGATAATCAGAGCAACTCCAACTGTAGTTCAGAGTTTCCACTTTTGTGACTCATCATGGAATGAACATAACATACATTTACAGAATAATAACAGTAAAGGAAATGTTAATATTGAAATAGAGTACCAAATAATCTCTCACAGACCACACTAATATAATAGTGATGTCAACAAAAAGCTTTTAAAAATAGATTTTTCCTGTCAGTTTATTCACTTTCAGATTGATTAAATTTTTCATTCATCCTGATCTTGTAACCATTGCTTTAAGATATTATTAAAATTGAATTTATAAACCCCAATTCAAATAAAATGTGGACGTTGTGTAAAACATGAATAAAAACAGAATACAATGACTTACTTATTATTTTTGACCTATATACATTTTAATACGCTACAAAGACAAAATGAAATTGTTTTTTTTGCAAATATTCACTCATTTTGAATTTGATGCCTGCAACACATTCCAAAAAAGCTTGGACAGGGTCTTGTTTACCACTGAGTTACATCATATTTCCTTTTAACAACACTCAGTGTTTGGGAACTGAGGACGATGACTGCTGAAGTTTGTTACATTACATTACATTACATCACATGTCATTTAGCAGACGCTTTTATCCAAAGCGACTTACAATAAGTGCATTTAAACATTTGGGTACAAATAAGAGCTAGAAGTAAGTAAGAGCTTCAAGTAGAACAAACTATGAAGTGCTAGTCATAAGTGCGATGTACAAGTTTTTTTTTGTTTTTTTTCTTGTTTTTTTTCTTTGTCGTCTTAGTCGAGGTAGAGTCGGAAGAAATGTGTTTTTAGTCGGCGGCGGAAGATGTGGAGGGTTTCAGCTGTCCGGATATCGATGGGGAGCTCGTTCCACGATTTGGGAGCGAGGGCAGTGAACAGTCTTGAGTTCTGTGAATGCCTCTGCGATCCTCTCAGTGAGGGGGACAGCGAGCGGTTTGCCGATGCGTGGAGTGGAGTGGGCGGGCTGGGGTGTAGGTTTTGATCATGTCCTGGATGTAGGCTGGACCGGATCCGTTTGTAGCATGGAACGCAAGCACTAGAGTCTTGAAGCGGATGCGAGCAGCTACAGGAAGACAGTGAAGGGAGCGGAGGAGCGGTGTTTGTCAGTGGAATTCTACGACTTCAGTTGCTCAACAGTCCAGAGCATCTGTTGTCTTATTTTGTGCTTCATGATGTGCCACACATTTTTAATGGGAGACAGGTCTGGGCTGCAGACAGACCCATGCTCTGTTACTACAAGGCCACACTGTTGTAACGTGTGCAGAATGTGTCTGTCACTCCGGCAGTCTGCCCCGCCCCCTCCTCCGCCGGCCTGCCGGTCCTGATTATACACACCTGCTGACAATTAAGCCATGTGAACCTTTAAAAACTCTCTGTTTCCTTGTTCCAGTGTGTTTTCGTCCATGCCTGATCACCAGAGCTCCTCGTCACAGCCACAGATTCCACAAGTTTTCGATCCTCTTAGTGAGCGACGCTTTTATTTGTAAGTTTTCTTATCATAGCCTTTCAGCTGATACCTTAGTTAAGATTTATAGCCCTTTTGTTTTCCTCCTTGGGAGAGATTTCTGTTTGTACATTTTCACAGCACACCTTTTTAGGAACTCCAACCACTTGGATTGTGAGTTAATTTTTATTTATTAGATTTATTAGATCCCATCATTTAGATTGCGTTGTGTTTTTGACCTCGTTCTCGGTTAGTTAAAGATCGCCAATCAATAGGATTGTGCTTTTGAGTTATCGTTTTGAAGTGTTTAGAGCTTTGTTTTCTTCCGATTGGGGAGTTTTCTGTTTTGAGTTTTAGGTGATAACCATAGTCTGAGTTGGTTTCCTCTTCGGAGTGATTTTTTTGTTCCCCCGTTCATAGTTCCGCGGCGTTTCTTTTGAAGAGAGCTGTGTTCCCCATTTGCTATCGTTTTTCATAGCCTCGCTTTTGTTTTCCCTCAGTAAGAGGATCTGTCTTGTGTTTTGCTAACGAGTGCCAATAAAGACCATTAAAAGGCCTCTGCGTCTGAGTCCTCTCTGAACCATCTTGTCAGTGTCTTGATATTGTCTTTCTGAAATCCTTTGTAACTGTACATTAACATCTTCAACTGTTGGGCTTTTTGCTAACGTTCTATTCACAAAGTGGTGAACCTCGTCCCATCCTTGCTTGTGAATGACTGATGCTCCTTTTATACCCACTCATGACACTCACCTGTTTCTACTTCACCAGTGGAATGTTTCCAACAGGTGTTTAAGTATTCCTCAACTTTACCAGTTTTTTGTTGCTCCTGTTTGAACTTGTACAATCTGTTGCATGCATCAAATTCAACGTTATTTGCAAAAAATCAGTTTGAACACAAATCTCATGTCTTTGTGTATTAAATTGAATATAGGTTAAATGGTTTGCATATCATTGGATTTTGTTTTTATTCCCATTTTACATGTCTGAACTTCTTCCATGAAGTGAATCGAGCACCGGTAGAACTATCTATGCCAGACAACCACGCTCATGACATGTAACAGGTGTCTATATGGCTTGTGCTGTTGAGTGAATAACTTTAACCCTCCCCCTCCCTGCTAATAAAGGGTTCAGAGGGGGAGCAGTGTCATCCATTGGACTTATTGTGCCACTCAAAGAGCAAAGCCCATCAAATGCATGGCGTGTGCTCATTTTAGTGGCCAAGGAATCCTACTTCAGTGGCTACCACCACTTCAACACCATCCAGTAAAGATCTGCTCATCAGGACTGCAACTCCACAGTGCCAGGGCTGCCTCTCTCCTCATCCTCTTGGACCTTTCTGCAGCGTTTGACACAGTTAACCACCAGATCCTTACTTCCTCCCTTCAGTAACTAGGTGTCTCAGGCTCTGCACTTATCCTACTCTCATCCTATCTTCAAAACTGAACATACAGAGTAACCTGGAGAGGATCTGTGTCAGAATCCTGTCCTCTAGGGTCCCTCAGGGTTCTGTCCAGGGCCCTCTCCTCTTCTCTCTGTACACCGACTCTCTTGGTTCTGTTATTCACTCTCATGGTTTTTCCTATCACAGCTACGCCGATGACACCCAACTCATGCTCTCTTTTCTCAGCTCCGACACACATGTAGCAGAACGGATCTCCGCTTGTCTGACCGACATCTCTCAGTGGATGTCTGACCATCACCTGAAACTCAATCTCTGCAAGAGCAACCACCACAGACCTGACCATCACCCTCGACAACTCTGTGGTACCTCATTCTCATACCGCAAAGGAACCTGGGTGTGACACTTGACGACCATCTCTCCCTCACCACCAACATTGCTGCAGCAGTTTGATCTTGCAGATACATGTTGCTTGGGACTTCCGGTTATGGTGCACTGCTAGGCAGACGTGTGACAGAAAGCTCCCTTTCGCGAGCGAAACCGCTGAAATCTTCAACTAAATCGCAAGACGACTCGAATTCGACCACGCTAGCTAGCTCCGCTGCTAGCAATGACGAACCAGACAACCCCGGGCCAGTTCTGGCCGCGATTCAGACAATGAAAGATGACTTTGTGTCGAGATTTGAGGGGATACTGGGTGCTATTCAGGAAGTGCGAGGTGATTTGAAGGCTATGGCGGGCCGAAGGTCAGAAGCTGAAGACAACAATGAGGAAGGTGTTGCTACTCTGAAATCGTACACCACCACTTTGAAAGCAGCTATGGAGGAGCTAGCGCTAAAAGTGGACGATTTGGAAAACCGAGCGCGCCGCTCTAATCTCCGCCTGGTGGGTCTTCCCGAGTCAACTGAAGGACTGGATGTGTGTGCTTTTTTGGAAAAGTGGATCCCCAAAACACTCTGTGGATACAACTTTCCCGGGCCACTGCTAATCGAGAGGGCACATTGAGTTGGCAGACTGAACAAGGAAAGTGTTCAGCCTGCCAATTCGCGACCCAGAGTGGTGGTGATGAAGTTCCTAAATTATGCAGACAAGGTGCAAGTAATGACCGCTGCCAGACGCAAAGGGAATATATCTGTCGACCACAAGAATGTCATGTCATGTTTTATCTCTGCTGACCTACTCAAGCACAGAAAGTTGTTTGATTCAGCAAAGAGGGAATTGGCTTCACTCTCTATCAGCGAGCTGCGCTACGGAATAATTCACCCTGCCAAACTGCTTGTGACGTTCAAGGGAAAGCGGCACATCTTCGACGTGGCACCACAAGCGGAGGCTTTTGTGCAACAGTTGAAGTCCAAACATCCGACTCACCCAGAGGCAAGTGAATCAGCTTCGGACTCAGAGCAGCGATAGGATGGCGTAAGGACACATACATACTTGTTCCTGTACTGTTTATAGACTTTCAGTGTCCGGTATTGCAAATACATATATATTTATCCGACTGCTGTTTTAAAATGTTTTTGCGTGGAGCTGTCATGGTCGCTAAGCATGTTGTTCCTCGTCATGGTTATATGGGTGGACCAGCGCAGCACCGTAGCTAGGCTCCGTTTATGGGCCTATTGGAAGTGTTTAACAGGGGAGGGATGTGTGTATTTCATTTGGGGAAATACGCTTTGTTATGTTCTTGTTCTTGTTCATAGGCACGTATTTTCGTTTCTCCTTAATGTTTTTCCTTTTTATTTCATACTTAATCCTGTCCCAAAATCACGCAGTAGTATGACATGTCATCTGAACTTCATTTAACCTCTTGGAACGTGAGAGGATTAAACAAATTTATCAAGCTGAAGCAAGTAATGACAAGGATCAAACATCTTAAAGCTAAGATTGTCTTTCTTCAGGAGACACATTTAACACCTGAAGACATAATTAAAATCAGGAGAAGATGGCCAGGGCGAGTTTTCTCAGTATCCTTCAGCTCCCACTCCCGTGGGGTGGCCACCCTAATACATAATGTCATTGAAGACAGGTTTGGGAGATACCTTGTTGTCCAATGTGAAATCTTTTCAGTGAGGTTAAACCTTGTAAATGTATATGGACCAAATGAGGACAACCCTTCTTTTTTCAGAAATCTTTTTTTAACTCTTGCTGACTTACCTGGCTATTTTATCATTGGTGGGGATTTCAATTGTGTTCTACAGCCCAAGGTAGACAGATCTACTGGGGTAGATTCCTGTCATACGCAGACTAGGAAAGAACTGTTGCAAAACATTAAAGAGTTCAATCTATTTGATGTATGGAGGAGAGATCATCCTAACCAGTTAACTTTTTCGTGTTATTCAGCCACCTGCCAAACATTCTCCAGAATAGATTATTTTCTGGTCTCTGCTTCTTTGGCTTCTATGGTTTCCAAAAGCTGGTATGACAGTATCATAATTTCAGATCATGCCTCAGTTTCATTAAGTTTGAATTTAATGCAACGCCTAAATTACAACAAAAGGTGGCGTGTCCAGTCTTTTTGGCTCAGGGACCCAGATTTTGTGGAGTTTATTTGGGCACAAATTGAAGACTATTTTAAAAACAACACGACTCAAACTTCAGCTGCTATACGTTGGGAAGCATTCAAAGCCTTTTTGAGAGGTCAAATGATAAGTTTCATTAGTTCAAAACATAACATTTGGAGGTTAGAAATGGATGAGTTAGAAAAGAGGATAAAAGAAATGGAAACTGAGCATTTTAAAAATCCTTCCCAACACACAATGAAATCGCTTACTGAACTTAGAGCAAGATATAATGTTTTGTCAATAAATAAAGCAACTAAAAGCTGGCTGAAATCTAAACAATCATATTACGACCAAGGGGAAAAAGCTAGCAGACTCTTGGCCTGGCAAATTAAACAGTCTGAAACTGAGAGAGCAATAAATTCTATACAGCTAGATGATGGCCTTGAAACTACTGACCCAGAGAAGATTAATGAAGCCTTTTTGGGGTTCTACCAAAATCTGTACAGTACGGATTATACGGATTCAGTTTTACAAAAACAAAAAGAATTTTTGTACTCTGTAAACATTATGCCTCCAGATGAGAATTCCCTAGACTTACCTAGGCGTACCTAGACTTTGATATAATTCCTGAAGAGCTGTCTGCAGCCATTGGTAGTATCTAAGGGGGTAAGACCCCTGGACCAGATGGGATACCCATTGAAATCTATAAAAAGTTTCAAGGAAGATTATTACCCCTACTTGAAATGTTTAATGAGTCGCTGGATAATGGGTCACGACCCCCCTCTCTAAATATGGCAGCAATGACTTTGTTTTTAAAACCAGGAAAGAGTTGCACTCAATGTGGCTCTTAAAGACCAATCTCACTTCTCAATAATGATCTTAAAATACTTTGTAAGGTTCTAGCTAAACGTTTAGAAACACTCCTACCATCAATGGTACACCCTGACAAGAACAGCTTTATTCTTGGACGACAGGGCTTCCATAATATACATAGAGTGCTTAACATCGTTTTTGAAAACTCTGGATGTAATGACACTGCCATTCTGTCACTGGATGCCGAAAAGGCATTTGACAAGGTGGAATAGCACTACTTATTTGAGGTTCTTCAAAGATTTGGCATTAAAGGGAAATTTCTCTGCTGGATTAAACTTCTATATGCTGATCCCCAGGCTGTAGTATTAACAAATGGGTTATCATCTATACCATTTAAATTATACAGGGGAACAAGACAGGGCTGCCCCCCTCTCCCCCTTATTATTCACCTTAGCAATTGAACCATTGGCCATGGCAGTCCGTAAGAGTACTGTTTACAAAGGCATAAGAATAGGAAATGCTGAACATCGCATAGCTTTGTTTGCTGACGATATTATTTTGCTTTGCTCCAATCTGAAGCAGACTCTACCCACTATACTTGACCTTACAGAAAATGTTGGTACATTTGCAGGTTACAAAATAAACTACTCCAAATCAGTAATACTCTTCCTAGATGAAAAGAAGAGACAAGCTCCTCTGATTCATACTCCTTTTCTGGTTTCACAAGAAGGTTTCTCTTACTTAGGTGTCAATATTACCCCTACAGAATTGTACCAAGCAATTATAACACCTTGACAGATAAGGTTACACACCTTATTAATAGGTGGACGAATCTACCCATCTCCATGATTGGGCACATAAATGTTCTGAAGATGGCAATTTTACCAAAGTTTTTATATCTTTTTCAATGTATTCCTTTAGCTCCTCCATCCTCGTTTTTTCACTTACTTAAAAAGCTTTTTACAAACTTTATATGGAACAACAAACGCCCCAGATTAAGGCTCTCCCTACAATACTTACCATACGAAAGGGGAGGTTTACAGGTACCTAATCTTGAGTGTTATTACCAAGCTGCCCAAATTAGGGCAGGAATGTTTTATTTTGAGAAGAGTCATCCCCCAGCGTGGGTTTCCATAGAGTCACACTCAATTGATATTCCTCTATGGCTTTACATACATTCTGCAAACAAAACTAAACTAATTAAAAAGACCAAAAATCCCTTTCTAAAGAATACTTTAAAGGTTTGGCATAACTCGTTGGCATACCTGGGAGAAAATATAACTTTATCTCAGTTTACTACGATTTATGGCAATGATGACTTCCAACCTGGTAGAGCAGACCCAGGGTTTAAAGCCTGGGCTGCTCAGGGAATAGCCACAATAGCTGACCTTTACAATGACAATTCGGTTTTTAGTTAATTTGAGGAACTTAGAACTAGGTATGGGATTCCTGCAAAACATTTCTTTAAACTTTGAAGCTTTAGCTTGTCCAGACAAAATAATAGTTTGACAATTCCCCTCAGATCCACTTTGGAAGATTATACTTTAACATCTTTACACTCCAGGACAAGTTTCCTCACTATACAAGCTCTTTGAAAGCAAGTCTAAAAAATAGTCACCAAACACACCTAAAGCATGGAGGGCAGATCTGCAGGATAACTTAACAGAGGAGGAGTTGTCAGAAGCATGTTCTCTAGCTCAAAAGCAATCAATAAATACAAACTCCAAATTATTACAATATAAATGGATAAGTAGGCTTTATATAACACCATCTAAGTTGCACCACTTTAATCCCAACATACCTGATACCTGCCTCAAATGCAAAGACCAAAAGGGGACATTGTTTCACTGTATGTGAGAATGCCCACAGATACTTACATTCTGGAGAAAAATCTTATATTTAGCAAAACAAATCATTGCTGAGGATGTCCTTATCAATGCTAAATTATGTTTATTAAACCTTTACCCAGATGGCTTTAACACCTCTAAAAAAGTAAGATCTCTACTTAATATTTGCTTTTTTGAAGCCAAGCAATGTATAGCTTCCTCATGGAAGTCAGATACACCCCGTGCCACCTCACAGGGACATCTTTTATAGATTCCTTGAGAGAAACAATATGGATGTGGATTGTTGGATTGATGACAAACTGGATTGACTTTTTTTTTCTTTTTCTTTTTTTCCTTATTTATTTATTTTGTATTCCCCTTTTTATGCTGATGGTAAAATGTCTATTATTATTATTATTATTATTATTATTACTCATCTTATTTATTTATTTTCCTGTTTGTAGATGTGCCTTGTGTGTGTTTTGTTGCCTTCTGTTAAATTAAGAAAATCTTTAATAAATACTTGTTTAAAAAAAAAAAAGGTTCTCAGAACTGAATAAAATCATCTCTAGGTTCATTTGGCAGGGTAAAGGCCAAGGGTCAAATTCAAAACACCACAACTTTTAAAAGAAAAATTGGCACTACCTCATTTCAAAGACTATTATTATGCGGCTCAAATTAAAACTTTAATGAATTTGTGGACTCCATCATTTACTGCTAGGTGGAAGGACATAGAACTTTCTATTGTGAAAGATCCTCTTATTCAGGCACTACTGGCTTATAAAATGCCCGAGAAATCTTCAAATTTCCAGGATCCATGGATTGAAGCCCAAATTTATATTTGGAACAATGAAGGAGAATATAGATTTACAAGTAATGCAATGGTGTGCTTTTGATTCTCGGTTCGAGCCTAATTAAAAAGAAAAACACACACATCTCTTTCGACTCTACCTCGACTAAGATGACGACAAAAAAAAGCACTTACTTGCACATCACACTAATGAGTAGCACTTTATAGTTTGGCTTACTTGAAGCAATTACGTACTTGTTTGTACCCAAATGTTGAAATACGAAGCTTTAATGCTGCACACTTCTGAGTGTGTTTTTCTGTCTGAAATCAAGTCTGCTTTTCCAAAGACCGAGCTTTCTGCTAAAAAGGAGAAATATGTGTCTGTGATTGCATCTCTCGTGACAGAATTCAACCAGCGTTTCCAAGATTTTTCTGTCATTGAAAAACAAATCAAGCAGTTCTCGACCCCCTTCCTGGTGGAAGAGAGTCTGCAGTTCGACCTGATTGAAATGCAATGTGATGATTCTCTGAAGAGTCAACATCAGCTTCTCTCCCTCCCTGACTTCTATCAGAGTTTGGATTATGCCAAGTTTCCTCTGATGAGACGCCACGCGAAAAGAATGATGAGCCTGTTCGGCTCAACATACATATGTCAACAAACGTTTTCTCTGTTAAATCAGAACAAAAGCAGACTGAGAACCAGAATGACTGATAGCCATCTCTGTGAAGTCCTTCGTGTCTCAACCACCAAACTTTCTCCTGACATGTCGGCCATCATTCAATCCAAAGGACAGCATCACTGCTCTCACTGAGTGCAATGTTCTTTATACATTATAGGTGAGTTAGAAATACACACAGTATTCATGTGTCAATATGTCACCTCTAGTGTGTGGCCCGGCCCTTTGTTTATTTCTCTGTATTTAGGGGTGTCAAATGATTGCGTGTCAAATGATCATATATTTGTTATGTTTTTTAATTGCATTAATCTAATTTTTGATTTCTAACTTGAGGAGGAGCATGTGAGAGTTCGCGGCCCAATGAACGGGACATTTACATTTCAAAAACACCCAGACGGCACCTTTAATAAAGGTAAAGTGATAGAAGGAGTTAGCTTACCACTGCAGCAGCTCATGTTTAGTCTACCACTTGTGCAGCCACAGCTAATGTTAGCAGTGAAGACATTAGCAATTTGGCGAGCCATAGCAAAGCTCTTCCCCAAACTAAACTGGAGGGGAGTACCCCGCGTATGACCAACAGGCTACTTTATCTGATGTTTTATTTCATTTGTATTTTCTAATTATTTGAAGTTTGACAAAAGAACAGCGCAGAATGTAAATGGCTGTATCTGTTCAAGTTATTGTTAAAACAATAAATGACTTTATAAAGCCACTTTTGGTTATATATCAATCTTTTGATCTGCTTTAATAATGAATAGAAGTTAAAATACATCATCGTAAGGGCTTTTCTCAGCAATTTAGGTGAGATTAATCTCACAATTTTTTGCATCACTTGACAGCACTGTTATTATAGTTGGTTGGTGGTATGCACAATTAATCATGTTTTGTTTTGTTTTATTTTATTGATATATTCCTATATTAAGTTGTTTTTCCTAAAGTATAAATAACATGTTTGGGTAGTAATATTGTACATTTAGCACTCCAGTAGAGGTTGTCTGAAATAGCATTAAAAAGGCTAAAGAGGAGTTAAAGGTTAGTGCAAGGTATACACACACGTTACTAACGTTTATTACTAGTTAAATAGCTATGTATAAATGTAAAAAAATGTAAATAGTGTTAAGTGTATTTAATAGGAATTGTTCAATACTCTGTCCCTGAACTGTACACACATGTTACATTTGTCACATGTGCAAAACTCTAACCACAGTCTGCACAGCAGCAATTCATGTGGACCAAACAGTAGTTTGTTTTTCATACCTTGAACATAGTTTTCAAAAGTCTTCACACATATCCCATGACTTTAACCACAACCTGCACAACACTGTGGATTTAAAGCACAAAGTTTTTCACATGTGGTTTCAGTGGTGACCACGGTATGTGTGTGTCAAGACAGTTGAGGAAATGTGGATTTGTGTGTTTTTTATCGTGCTGCTTCTTTGCATGAAAGTTCTTAATTCTAATAATACTAATATTCATACACTTTATTTATAGAGCACTTTTCCAAACTGTAACAACACTCTGATTCTACATATCAAGTAGTGTACAATATGTCTACAATTTGTGTAATGCAGACCGTGCAGATGAAGTAGCTCCACAAACGCCAAGGATGGCTGAAGTAGCTGCAGTGATTATAGCCAAATTGAGAGAAGAGAATAGGCTTCTAGGAGAGACTTCCTCCGGGACGTAATAAAGCAAACAAAAGAGGTCCCAGCAGCGACAGGTAAATGTGCACCAAATGTAACCACCGTGTTGACCTGTAAAATGTTATCACCTTAAGCTGTAAAATGAAAAATATGTCCAGCAGGTCGACTGGTGGGCGGTAGGGGTGCAACGGTACAGTTTTCCCACGGGTCTGTATACATCATGGTTTTTGGGCCATGGTAACAGTACAGTTTCAATATCTTAATATAAAACTACTCAGACTAGCAAAGGCCACATTGCATTGTAAAAATAATTAAAAGCACAGATATAATCAAACCACAAACAACAGTGCACTATCAGATCAAATTAAACAGCAAACATAAAACCACACAATTTAAATATAAATATAAAGTTTAGTCAGTCAGTCATCATCTACCGCTTTTCAACACCTCCCTCAGGCAGTCAGTTGTTCCCACCTGTCTGAAGACTGCCACCATCATCCCCATCCCCAAAGGCTCCACAGTGACAGGCCTGAATGACGGCCAGTAGCTCTCACCCCGATAGTCATGAAGTGCTTCGAGAAACTGGTCAGAATGCACATCAAGGACAGCATCGACATCACTGTGGACCCCCACCAATTTGCATACAGGAACAACAGATCCACAGAGGACACCATCTCTTCTGTGGTCCACACAGCCCTCACTCACCTGGAGAGCAAAGACTCATATGTCCGCCTGCTCTTCCTCGACTTCACATCTGCTTTCAACACCATCATACCACAGACCCTGATCCATAAACTCCTTTCACTTGGACTGAGCCCCCCCCTCTGCAACTGGGTCCTGGACTTCCTGACAGACAGGCCGCAGTCAGTGAGGATTCATGACATCTCCTCCACCTCCATCACCCTCAGCACTGGCTCCCCCCAGGGCTGCGTGCTGAGCCCCCTTCTGTTCACCCTGCTCACTCATGACTGCTCACCTATACATCCGAGCTGTCACTTTGTGAAGTTTGCTGATGACACAGCAGTGGTTGGACGCATCAGCAACAATGATGAGTCCAGCTACAGGAGGGAAGTGGAACACCTGGAGGGTTGGTGCAGGGTAAACAACCTCTGCATCAACACAAAGAAAACAAAGGAGATGATCGTGGACTTCAGGAGGAGCAGACATCCCCCCCATTCTCCCCTGCACATCGGAGGAACAGCGGTGGAAGTGGTCTCCAGCTTCAGGTACCTGGGCGTGCATCTCAAGGACGACCTCACCTGGAGCAGCAACACTTCCAGCCTGGTCCGGAAGGCACACCAGCGCCTCTACTTCCTCAGGAGGCTGAGACGCGCTGGACTAGGAAGGTCAGCCCTTATCACCTTCTACAGATGTGTAGTGGAGAGTGTCCTGTGCTCCTGCATCACTGTGTGGCACGGCAGCTGCTCTGCAGCAGAGAAGAAGGCTCTGCAGAGAGTGGTGAAAGCTGCACAGAGAACCGTGGGCAGCAGCCTCCCCACCATCACGGACATCTTCACCTCCAGATGCAGGAAAAGGGCCACCTGCATCATGAGAGATCCCACTCACCCGGCACACACACTGTTCACCCACCTCCCCTCAGGCAGGAGGCTACGGAGCATTAAGAGCAGAACTACGAGACTGAGGAACAGCTTCTTCCCTGGAGCTGTCAGACTCCTGAACTCTCTGTAGCCCCCATAGCCCTGCTGCCCCCACCCCCAACGTACTGTACTTTGCACATGCCCCTAGTACCGTACACACCCTTGCACCAATTCTTTTTTTGCACAGCACCTTACCTCCAGAGGTTTAAAGTTTTGATCTCTTTTAAGTTATATTTGTTAAGTTAAACTGTCGGTTCTTATTTCTTATTTCTTATTTTATTATTCTTCTTATTGCTGGGCCGACCGGGTTCTGGAGAGACTGATTTTCGTTCTGACCTCATGTCTAATGTGTGTTGGTATGACAATAAAGAAATCTTGAATCTTGAATTTAATCTTTATCCTCCACCAGAGGGACGCGGGGGGTGCTGTGCCAATCTCAGCTACATCGGGCGATAGGCGGGGTACACCCTGGACAGTTCGCCAGGGCCTCCCACACTCACTCCTATGGTCAATTTTGAGTGTCCAATTCACCTAATCCCCACATTGCATGTTTTTGGACTGTGGGAGGAAGCCGGAGAACCCGGAGAGAACCCACGCACACACGGGGAGAACATGCAAACTCCATGCAGAAAGGCCCTTGTTCCAACCGGGGCTACATTTGCAAAGAAATCTTCCCAACACTGACTGTGCGGATGTGCTGATTTCCAGACTTTGTTTTTGGTAATATGCCGACACAGTCAACAATAACCTGTTCAAAAGGTTCTTTGACAACAAGTATGGGCTTTAATGGAGCGACAGGAAGAACCTGATTTGGTTTGCCAGTAACGTGGCATGTGTGGCATGAACGGCAACATTTTGTCACATCTGATTTCAGACCAGGCCAGAAAAAGATTTATGTTTTCTGAATACCTAAATGACCGGACATGCTATGATCATGAGCTCGTAACGGCTGGGGCACCACAACCTGTGTTACAGACTCAGATGAAGAACCAGAGTTTAAGAATTAATTAAGTTTTTTTATTAATCCCCTTATAAAATATAGGATTTGTGATAAAGAAACATTTCAGCAAGTGCAGAAATATGAACATGTTCTACTTTAGCATGGTCAATACCACTATTCACCACAAGAGGTCTCTCTACACCACATGAAGAGGTTTAATGTGCGGTCGTGTTCATAAACATAAATAAGACACAGTGAAAATGTTTTATACACAAACTCTGTAACAAACAAAAAACTGAAAATATACACCAACTATAACTGTAATAATAATAATGACAGGAAACAATGACACAAACACTTTTTTTCTGAAACTTTGTTACATTTATTTGTTTGGTTTTTTTTGTCTTTTGATGTGAAATTACACAGATGGAACTAAAATGAGTTTGTTGATTTAAAGTTGGTTCTGATGCCAGTAAATAAAACATGTGAGTTAGAACAGAACCATGAGTCCAAATGTCCTCTAGGGGTCAGTGTATGTGGACGTCTGTAAACTCACTCACTCTCCCACACCAAAGTCCACAGAGAAAATCAGTGATTTTAACATCACAGCACACAGGAGTTGTTGATCCACTGCTGCATCCATCACTAAGTTCAAATGTCTTATTTTATCACTTCAGTGTTTGAAATATTTCATTTAGACTTAATTCAGTGACACAAAGTGACCACATGAGGCAGCAGAGGACCAGCAGCTCCTGTGTCCCCACCAGCTAAAATCACTGATTTTCTCTATGGGGTTTGGTGCAGGGAGAGTGAGTGTGTGTTTGTGTGCGTGTGTGTGTGTGTGTGTGTGTGACGTCATGATGGTGAGAAGAGAAGAAGATCAGTCAGCCATGTTTGGACCTTCTCTGGTTTGTGAGGACTGTGATCACAAAGAGTCCAGAGCTGAAAACCAGACTCTTCAGGATGAGCAGTGAGTAGAACAGAACCAGCAACCGGACCTGGAACTGAGATGGTGGAGGAGAAGATGTTGGAGGAGAAGATGGTGGAGGAGAAGACGGTGGAGGAGAAGACGGTGGAGGAGAAGACGGTGGAGGAAGAGCAGAAACTTCTGTAAAGATTCAAACAGACTTGGTGTCAGAGTCTTTGTCTACGTTCACGCTCTACGTTTGTTTTCAGGACGTTTTTATACTTTTTACACTTTTTACAGGAGAGTTTTAGAAATTTCAACTTTTGACTTTATTTTATCACCATTTTTAACTTAAAGTTTACATTTTAAATTGAAATGTTAAATGTCTGATTTTATTTTGTTAAAACAAACTTTACGTACATGTTAAAGTGCTACATACAGTATATGTATAAGTTAAATCAAATAATTTTATTACCTTGTTCTACCTGAGCTTCCACTGTTCCTCCCTCGTGTCTGACGTAGCAGCGATATTTATACGCGTACAGAGCGTCATGACGGACCAGCCTGATGTTAGTGACGCGTCCCGACTCTCTGAGCTGCAGTTGCTCTCCCTCCTCAGCAGGGGGCAGCTCCTCCTGACGACCGCCCTCCTTCCTCTGTCTCTTCCAGAAGAACTGGACCGGAGGAGGAGACATGGCCGAGGCCACGCACAGCAGGGAGCTCCGCCCCTCCAGGGAGCTCCGCCCCTCCAGGGACACTGCTGGGTACACGGTCAACACTGGCGCCACCACCGGGTCATCTGAAGCAGTAAAAACATATGAAACATAAATGATATGTATAATATTATAATGTATTATATTTGTCATCTACTGTATGAACAAATACAACATATGTACGAATAAAACGACGCTTTTTCGTCCGTAGTGTAACGTCTGTATTGACTACAAGATACAGTCGCCGCTGTTTGTTCGATATAAAGAAAGACACAAAACACCACAACAATCAGGAAGTGACAGAGAAACTACTGTCACATCACCAGACCCGCACGCTACATCTCACCCAGAGAGGAGGCGTCAGAAGCGGTGTGAAAGGAAGCAGAAGCGAGGCAAGCGAGGAGGCATCCAAGCTAGGCTGGCAGCTAGCCCACACTGACCAGCGATACCATCCCTCATTACAGCAAATATACGCTCAGTGGACAATAAAATGGATCACATACAGCTTCTGAGATGTGTGCAGTGTGATGTGAGAGTCTGTTGTGTTTTCATTTTCACAGAGACATGACTACATGACAACATCCCGGACTCCACTATCCAGCTGGCACGGCTAACACTGACCAACAGCTTCATCCGTCAGGCTGTCAGGATGCTGAACTCTATGCACTACCTCCCTCTGCACTCTGTGTTTTATCTTTTGCACCTGCACTGTTGCACAATTGTGGTATCTGCTGCTACCATTACATATCCTGTTGCCTTTTTTTTTATATTATCTTATTTCAAACTTGTGCCGACGAGTAATGATCAGCAGTATTTCGATTTTTCTGTGTGTCCTGTACATAGGAAAAATAAAAGTCTTTGAATCTTGAACATATAAGTGACATATGTGACAATATCAGTGTCATAAATGTCATAAATGACATTTACATACATGTACTGTCCTGTACGTCGTCTTCTATGTTATCATCAGATCAAAGTTCATGAGATTATATTCTTTAATTTAAGACAATTCAAATACAACTTTAACTAAAATACAAATCTGATCATATTTAAAATAACTTTAAGTCAATCATTTACATAGTGATGAATATAGTATAATATCAGAAAATATAAGAATGAACAGGAATGACTGCTACAATTATTATCATTTGTATTCTTTATATTTTTCATGTATTTTGGTTTGAAAAGAGTGAAAAATAAATAATAATATTTTAACCTCAACAAAAACAAACCTCCTGTTTTATCAGATTTTCTTTCATTTTACGACCAAACGTTGTTATTTTACTGTCATTAAAATGAATAATTACTCTTTAAAAATATTGAATTCTATTTGTAGGATTTTTTGTGAGTAAATTTCACAGAAATTGCTTCATAATAAAAAACTGTCTGTAAATGAAAAAGTTACCAAAACATTAACCATGATTTATTTTGTTTACATAGCAAATGAATTATTTTGTATATCCGTCTAAAATATGTTAAATATACAAAATGTATAATCTCATGATTCATTTATTTACACTTTAAGTTTAAATAAATTCTTCACTTTAACAACATAATAAATATTTATGGTCACGTAAAGAATATTATCATCAGAAAACAGAAACAATCAAAATACAAACATATTTGAATATATATTATTATACTATCAATATATGAGTTAAACATGTATCATTGTTAATTTATGTCACAGAGAAATCAACACTATTATATTAATCACATTTCTATGTTGCACAGTTTTTAGTCAATAATATAATATTTATAATGAGATTCACTGTTGATTCAAACAATGTATCATGATGCAGGTTATACTTTTATATTTGTCTTATTTTTTAACATGATTTGTATAATAACTGTGTCATAATGTGTTCAAATGAACGTATGAATGTAAAACGTTTACATGAATACACTCATAAAATATAATAAGTGAGAATCAGAGAGAATCTAAACTTTGCTCTTGACGACAAATGAACTTAAAAACAATATTAATCTTGTAGAGATTTGTAGGGAAATATGAAATATAAACTTTATAGATAATTCTGTATTTATCTGTGTGGAATTATGAGGATCAACATTTAAACCTTTAACTACAGAAAACAGACGTATGTTATTATTAATAAGATTAATATGGTCCATTATGATCATACAAATTAAAAGTAATCATTTTTTAAATATGATTATTAGTTTTTGTACAAAATCATGTAAAAATGTTTACAGTTAAATCCAGACAGTTGACAGTAGAACAAATTCATTTATTTTAGTTTTTATTTATTTCTTCCACTTTTCAGTTTCAACAGAATTTCTTATTATTTTATCGACTGTCATGTTTTAGATCGTACTTTCTGAATCCATTTTATTCATTTGTATTTTCTTTGTTATTATTAATGTCTTTATTTCTCATTTATTGTTGTATTTTGATCGTTCGTGATTGTTTTTCAGTCGATTACTGAGATCTACCATCGCGTTTTCTCACGTCTTTAATTTGTCTTTTTTGTTTTTTTCTGCTACATTTGCGACATGTTTGAATTTCATGATTTATTTCTATATTTATTATTTTAGATGCGTGTGTTAGCGTCGCTGCTGCAGCGTTTAAATGTTTAAATGTCTAAACTTTGATAAGAGCGAGGCGGTCGTTATCGGCCGAAACTTAACACGCACTCATGTTTCCAAACATGTTTAATATAAATAAGAAGCATCAAATAAAACACCTCCATCTGCTTCACTTTCATGTTGTTTCTGTCTGTACTTCGTTCACAGTGTTTGACTTTGTTTCTTTGTGACCAAATCATAAAAATACCACCACTAAAAACACTTAACAATAAGGGAAAATTAACTTACATTACTTAATGCTTTTATAAGCATTTACTAACAGTCGTTCATGTTTTAACGTAACATTTATTCATGTGAATGAGGTGATTCAAGGGTCTATAAAGCTACGGATAATGTCAGTAATAACAGGTAATTAAAGCTTTAAGTAACAATTAATATTCATGTTTTCATAGCAAATTAAAAGTGACTTCTTACCTGTTACATAAAGTTTAGTTCCAGAGCCAAAGATCCTGAACCACAGTGAAACACAGTGGAACAAAAACCTGAGTGTTTTCACACGTTCATCTTCATCCCAAAAACCTCTGTTTTCACACGTTCATCTTCATCCCAGTACCTCTGTTTTTACACTTTCATCTTCATCCCAACACCTCTGTTTTCACACGTTCATCTTCATCTCAACACCTGTTTTTTCACACGTTCATCTTCATCCCAACCTGTTTTACATCTTAACAGTTTAGTTCACACGTTCATCTTCGTCCCAACACCACTGTTTTCACACGCTCATCCCAACACCTCTGTTTTTACACGTTCATCTTCGTCCCAACAACACTGTTTTCACACGTTCATCTTCATCCCAACAACACTGTTTTCATACGTTCATCGCAACACCACTGTTTTCACTAGTTCATCCCAGCACCACTGTTTTCACACGTTCGTCCCAACACCACTGTTTTCACACGTTCATCTTCTTCACAAACAAACGTTGATGAAACAACATGATGGAGGGGAACCATGTGACCTGGACTTCCTGTCACATGACATGTGATCTTCAGCTGGTTTTTGTTCAGGCAGCAGGAAACTTTTCTCACTGTGGGAATCATAACAGGAGCAGTAATATGAGGCTGAGTGAGAGGATTGAACTTTGTTTATCTTCAGTTCACAGATCTTCTTGTTGTTTTTCATCGCAGCTGTGAAGTCTTTAATCTGAGGATGATTGTAACCAGAATAAATGCCACCATTGTTTCTATTTATACGCAGAATCACTCTGAAAGTTTCTGTCTCTTTCTTCTGGTACCAGACCCCATTAGTGCCACACAGGTCAAGTCCTCCACAGCTGAAAGAAGCAGTTTCACCAACTCTTCTGGTCAATGACAGCTGCTCCTGGATCAGCTCTGCTGCCATGGCAACCAGCGCTGCAGACACACAGACAGATGGACAGAAGGTCAGTGAGGTGATGCTGGTCAGAGGTCGAGATCATTGGCCTCTGATTGGCTGGAGACACTCACCTGAACACAGACAGCACAGAGCAGCTGCTCGGAGCAGAACCATCTTCTTCTTCTTCTTCTGCGTCTTCTTCTGCTTGTTCTTCTGCTTCTGCTTCTGCTTCTGCTTCTTCTGCTTCTTCTTCTTCTAATTCTTCTTCTTCTTCTTCTTCACAAAGACACGGTGTCAAATCTCCCATCAGCCCCTGCAGCTGCTGATCAGGCGTCTCCACTGAAGCTGCTGTGGTTTTTCCACCGAGTGAGAGACAAAAAAAAAGAGGTTTCATGTGAGAAGAATTCACTTGAGTGTGAAACTGTGTTTAAAGTCGACGATGAAGACGACTTTAAGAAGAATTATGTTTCTGTCTCCTTAAAGGGACAGTTCAGCTTTAACAAAAGTGAAGAAAATCTACGTCAGTTTAAGTTTCTACGATCTCGACGTCACATGATCACGTCTTTATCTCACTGTGAGATAAACTGAAGTTCGTAAACCACTCACTCTCCTTCAAATTCAAATGTCTTCTTTTATAAATTCGGCTTTTAAAATCCTTTGTTCAGATTGACCTCAGTGACACAAAGTGACCACAGGAGGCAGCAGAGGACCAGCAGCTCCTGTGTCCACCAGCTAAAATCAGTAATTTTCTCTATGAGGTTTGGTGTGGGAGAGTGAGTGCTTTTACAGAATTACCTTTTGTGAAACCTCTGTTTCTATAATAAGTCAATAAAACACTGTGTATGAAAACAGCATTTTTAAGGACATTAAACCACGTACCTTATTCTGATTCTGCTTTAACTTCCTGGCTTTAAAATGATTTTCTTTTCTTGTGTTTCACACAAACACGTTTATTCTGCTGCTTTTTAATGGACACAACCGTTGTTTCTCTGTAAATGATCAGAAGACGGTGACGGTGTGTGTGAAGAGCATCATTTCATGTGACTCTGAAGAAACATTATAGATTTATCCTCCACACAAAATCTCATCATCCTGTCGTTTATGCACAACATTTGATTCAGATGGAAAATGAGCGTGTTGTGTGGATTTGAATCATTTAAACGATCAAATCAATAAGAGCTTTTTCATGATCAGGACCTTTGTTGGTTAAAGACAGGAAAAGTGAAAAGTATACAAATATAATGAATAAACAGTGTTTTAGTCTGTAAAGGTTTTCTGAGAGTAAACTTAACTGAAGCTGAGTGAACACATGACAGTGAAACTTAACTGAAGCTGAGTGAACACATGACAGTGAAACTTTACTGAAGCTGAGTAAACAAATGACAGTGAAACTTTACTAAAGCTGAGTGAACACATGACAGTGAAAGCTTGACAGTGAAACTTAACTGAAGCTGAGTGAACACATGACAGTGAAAACTGAAGCTGAGCTTTTACTGAAGCACATGACAGTGAAACTTAACTGAAGCTGAGTGAACACATGACAGTGAAACTTTACTGAAGCTGAGTGAACAAATGACAGTGAAACTTTACTAAAGCTGAGTGAACAAATGACAGTGAAACTTTACTGAAGCTGAGTGAACACATGACAGTGAAACTTTACTGAAGCTGAGTGAACACATGACAGTGAAACTTTACTGAAGCTGAGTGACAGTGAAACTTTACTGAAGCTGAGTGAACACATGCGGTGAAACTTTACTGAAAGTGACAGTGAAACTGAGTTGAAACTTTGAAGCTGAGTGAACACATGACGGTGAAACTTTACTGAAGCTGAGTGAACACATGACAGTGAAACTTTACTGAAGCTGAGTGAACACATGACAGTGAATACATGCGAGTGAAGACATGACAGTGAACACGTCACTTGTTTTCACAGATATGAATCTGTTCTCTGTGGTTATTAAACTTTAAAAAAACTGACTGAACCAACACACACCTGTGTGTGTGTGTGTGTGTGTGTGTTTCCGTTCACTGTGGTTTTTCACAGTAAAAACACAAAAACAGTTCTAATAATCAACGTCACTGTGTCCTTAAAGGGAAAGGTCATGTTTTTTCAAACAGTGGCTGCATCAGATACTGATTCATATTTGGGGTTGATGTCACTGTGAGCGCCCCCTGTGTCTGGAGCAGTTTGTGAACCACTCACTCTCCCACACCAAAGTCCATAGAGAAAATCAATGATTTAAACATCACACACAGGAGTTGTTGATCCTCTGCTGCCTCCATCACTAAGTTCAAATGTCTTATTTTATAAAATTCAGCTTTTAAAATATTTAATTTAGACTTAACTCAGTGACACAAAGTGACCACACGAGACAGCAGAGGACCAGCAGCTCCTGTGTCCCTGTGAGCTAAAATCACTGATTTTCTCTGAGGTTTGGTGTGTGTGTGTGTGTGTGCATGTCTGTGTGTGCATGTGTGTGTCTGTGTTCTTCTGCATGCTGAGTCTGAGTGTGAGTTTTTAACCACAGAGTGAGGTCATTTTTACAAAGTGAGGACATTTTGGCCGGTCCTCCCTTGGTTTTCACTGAAATCACTTCCTTAGGTTGAAAACATGTTGTACACTGTTTAACAGAGGTCCTCAATTTGGTACAAAACCTGTTTTCCAGCCCTGGTGTTTCACCCTTTTTTGCTCTCGAGCTCCACTTGCAGACATTTTATGGTACTGCACCCAGTAGTTCTTTATAGATGTCATCCATTGCTGCTTACAGGCATAACCATGAATGCAAAGCATTGTTATCAAGTAGACATTTGTAATTCTCTTTAGCTTTTGTAAATAAACATACATTTCTACATTAATGGAACTCAATCTAAATGTGTAGCTATACATTTTTTTTAGATATTTCAGGGGAAGATAAATCATTTAATATTGTTGTACAAAGTTTGTTATCCAAGCTAATTTAGGTTGGTAAATATAGGCCTGAGCAATAAACTGCTAAGACTTGTATTTGACTTACACTATTAATCCTTAAAAGTGTAACCAATTTTACCAGTTCAAGTCTTCTACTGCCATGAATTTCATCCACCTTGAAGGAGCATGTAAGCTTAGAGGATAACTAGTTAGTTTTAGGACTAGGTCCTGCTGGAAATGTTGTCTCCTTTGTAAAGTTATTCATACATGATGATGATCTAAATACCACAAAAGGTCATTCCTGAAGGGGATACAAGCTAAACAAAGCTATTTATTTGCGGCGTTGTCTGTTGTCATTTTCTCCCACTTACGCTCCTTTAAAACATATTTTACAGTGATATGAATATAAATGAATCAGCTACTTACATCTGTCACATATTCTCTGCAGGTGAGGGAGAGGATTGACTCATCAACAATCACATAACTCTGGTTCTCTGTGAGAGAGCACCAGGACCCCACAGTGAAAACTAGGCTGCTGAATGTGAAGAACACATTAACACAGCTAATGTTTAATACTTAAATATATTGATGATTGACATTAATAAGTAAACATGAGACAAGAGGGTCTCTTGGACACATGACAAGTCAGACTATACGTTGTACAATAGGCATCTTGTATATGACAGGAAGCTTGAGGGTCCGTCTTGGATATGGTTAATTAGGAAATATAGATGTCTCTTGTTGACTAAATGGTGATATTGTCCAATTTAAAAAACATGGGACAGTATAGTATATCTGGAGCCGACTTGTTCTTCAAGTATGTTGCATTATGGAAACAGGAGAAAGACGGGTGTCAAAACATGTGATGCCTGCAAATAAGAATGCTAGAAAATCTATACAAGGTTAGTTTTGCTTTTCTGGGGCAGAACTGTTCGGAGATTTGGCAAGAACACATTCTCCCGAGCTGCTGCAGAGCTTGGTTCTGACGCCTGACTTGTAACTAAATAAAATCCCTTTGTTCAGTACGAGTCCTGTGTCAGTGGGGTCTTTTCCTGCATCATCAACTCATCACCTATCGTTCATAAGAAGAAGGAAGCCTGACAAAAATGACAAAAGAGCAAGTAAAGGAAGAAGGGAACAGAGGAGAGGAGCAAAGAGGGAGAGGTAAGAGAAGAAAGAGGAGGGACAGGAGCAAATAAGGAGATGAAGAGTAGGAGAGGAGAGAGAAGGGTGAGGAGAGGGTTGAGATGGAGATGTCAGTGTCTCCACAGCAGTTGACCGTGTTCACACACAGAAATTCACTGTGTCATCAGAATAACTTTTTACTCTTATCTTCTTATCATATGGAAGAAAACAGAAAATATGTTTTTCTCAACATTTTCCTGTTTTTCATGATGATTCTGTAAAACATGCTTTAACATGGATTTCAAAATCACTTGACAGTTTCTTTTTAATTGTCCAAGTAAGTTGGAATCTGATCTGTGTGTGTTTACATCTGACAAATAAATTGTTGGTAACATGTCATCTGTGTTTCAGTGATGTTTCAGTGATGTTTCAGTGATGTTTCAGTGATGTTTCAGTGATATTTCACTGATGTTTCACTGATGTTTCACTGATGTTTCAGTGATGTTTCAGTGATGTTTAGTGATATTTCGGTGATGTTTCGTGATATTTCAGTGATGTTTCAGTGATATTTGTGATATTTCAGTGATATTTCAGTGATGTTTCAGTGATGTTTCAGTGATGTTTTAGTGATGTTTCAGTGATGTTTCAGTGATATTTCAGTGATATTTCAATGATGTTTCAGTGATGTTTCAGTGATGTTTCAGTGATATTTCAATAATGTTTCAGTAATGTTTCAGTGATGTTTCAGTGATGTTTCAGTGATGTTTCAGTGATGTTTCGTGATGTTTCAATGATGTTTCAGTGATATTTTGATGTTTTAGTGATGTTTCAGTGATGTTTCAGTGATGTTTCAGTGATGTTTCAGTGATATTTCAGTGATGTTTTAGTGATGTTTCAGTGATATTTCAGTGATGTTTCAGTGATGTTTCAGTGATATTTCAGTGGTGTTTCAGTGATGTTTCTGCTTGGCTCTGAAGTTGATGAGCCCTGCTCTACTTCCTCTCTGATGTTTTTATCATAAATGATTAAAACTTAATGGTTTATCAGTGACATAATTATTGTTAATGTATGTCATTGTTCTTTCATTGAAAATATAATGTACAGTGCAGCATCAGCACCTGACAGAGTCTGAGAAGACTTTACAGAGACTGAGCAACTTCTCACAGTAGTTTGACTTCACTTCTGTCTGCAGATTTACTATAAATACATTTTTTAATTCCCATCATGTGCATAGAAACCAGCATAACCTTTTTGTGTTCAAGTCGTGTTTGTACATCAGGCCCCAGATCAGCTGGACTGATGAACATTAAACTACTAATGCTCCATGATGTAGAATTGTGAAGGATTTCCCCTTTTATTCACCTACATATCAAACCAATAACTTTATTACACATGTCATTTGTTTATAATTTAGAGTTTTTGAGATTTGCCTTTGTGAATGTGAACTGATGTATGGACGAATGCTTGTGGAAACAGTGTTGATGAAAAGGCTGTGACTGCTTTTATTTGAGTTCAGTGGACAAGCACTAATTACATTCTAAACATTGTGTCTTCATTAACATTTACATTTACTTAAAGTCATCATTTAAATAACGTGGATTTAGCAGCTGGTTTAGTTTTAAAAGGTGCAACTGCTTCCAGCATCTACAGAGACTTAAATAATCAAGGACAAGGTAGACGAGGTGCAGGCCAACACGAAGCCCTAAACCTCACCAAAATAAAACAGGAAATGACAAAATGTGACTCCCAAAACAAACATAACTAAAAAATTTGCCGACGTGTAACACTATATCACTCTGAAACTGTCATGATTCAAAAAGTAGTTTATTTTTTTCTTGGTCTGCCTTTACCAAATTCATGAATGTATCAGATGGAATTCACAATTTTTAAAACTGGGCACAATGTTAATAAATGTGGGTGCATAAGTGAATTGATTTTTTTTCTTAAAAATCAGAATGTATCCAGTAGATGAGTCCGGCCAGCAAGTTATTTGTCATTGTTGTAAAAATAAAAGAGCACATAATCTGAAAATGTAAAACATTAATAATGAAAAATTCAATTGCTTAAATAATTGATGTAAATTGTCATAATATAGGTTAAATGATCTACTGTTGACATTGTGATGATTTTGTGTGTCATTACAACAGGAGCAGCTGTAGGAGGTCATACAGCAGAAAAATGGTGCTCTGTTCTCCAGTTGTTTTGCACCACAGAGATCGAGTGTTTATTGTTATCTCCAATGAGCTTTACATTAGTGTTAAAATCCCAGGTCTCCACCTCACCTGCCTCGTCACTGCCACACCTACCTGGACCACGCCCCTAACTCTATATAACCCGCCCCTTCCTCCCTTTGACCCCCCTTTTCTTCCCTCCAAACAAATCCAGGAGAACAAAGAAACACTGCTGTGAGTTTTATAGACATTCACTCTTGCTGATTCATTTGGTTGATACCACATTTTGTTTGAAGATTTACTTATCGTTTGTGTCTCATTATATTAGATTCCTGTGTTTAACCCTCTGCCTAAGAGAGGAAAGTAAGAGTGGATGCATTACTGATGTAAGTCTAGGACAACTTAATTTCTTATTGTATATTTGATACTTTCTATATTGTAATATTTCCTTTATCATTTTCATAGACAAAATCATCCACCATCACCCCTCATTACCTGTTTACAAATAAAATATTGGAATTTGGAAAGCTGCCTGGATCCTGTGTCTAAATGTGCACCCAACGTATGATGTTCAGCGAATCACCGCCAATATAGCATACAGTTTTTTCATGGTCCTTCGAGCCGGATTGAATATCTATGTTGGAAAATGGATCCACATGCTGTTTTACCTGATGAGGACGACGGTGATGGAAGACAACAGGAAGGAAGGCCACATCGACAGAGGGCGCCACCGAAATATCTACAAGATTACCAAACCGAACTTTATGGCAGGCCCCCCCCCCCACAAACAAAAGCATGTGCAGAACCTGGAGTAGAGACTTCAGACACAGCTTTATTAAGACAGGAAGTAGCACAGTTAAGGAGTATGGTGCAAGAGTTAACTGGAAGAGTTCAACAGTATGAACAGAGTTATTCAGAGGGAGGTTCAGAGGAAGAGTTTGGCATACAGTCCCAGGAATCTCAAGCAGCATATGAATGGAACCAGCCTGTACCGACTGACACAGGAGCTCAGTGTGAGAAAGCCCAATCTGAACCTAACCTAACCGAATCAGTACCTGTGTTAAATCCTGGAAAGATTTCCCAATCAGTCCAAACACTTTTTCCTTGTGTCCATAAGCCCTCCACCTTGAACGTAGAACGTGAACAGAAGAGACCTCCCTCAATTACCTTTGTGAGACATGAGCCAGAGTTTCGACAGCAGGAGCCCTCAAGTCCATTACCTTCAGTTTCATTAGTTCATGTACCACCAAACCCAGTAACTGCCTCATATATGCCTCAAAGCTCAGTCTCAAGAGCTTCAGAATCTGGTCTCTATGTGCCTGTAAGATCAGCCCTATCTTCTGATGCCCCTTCTACCCACATGCATGAAATTCGCCCTCCTTTGTCTCAACCAACACCTAGCATGCCTCCTCAAATGCTACCAACCCATATGCCACAAGCCTCTTCTTCCTATGCCCCCCCCCCTCAAACATATCCCACAGTACCAACTCTTGGGGCTGGCATAGCCTTAGCTGGCTATGGCCTTCACAGTCAGTGGCCACCAGCTCAGGGGACTCTGCCCCCCTCACGTGCAATGCAGCCTCCACCTATCCCTACACCTCAAGCTCCACCAGCCAGTTCAAGGCCGTCTGCATACCACCCAAGTAATGTAGTTTCATACCAGCATCATGTGCCTCACCAGCTTGTGCAACAGCCTCAACCTCAATACTCTGTATCCCAGTCAGCCCCCGTTTCATATGCCCCCCAGTTTACAGGAATTCCCCCCAATCCGAGTTTCTTGCTACCGGCGGCTCCTGTACAGCAAACCGTGAGTTACAGATATCCATCACGAGTTGAGGGACCCTCATTCCCTTATTTAATTCATAATGATCCTCATGAATTTGTAATGTTAAAGATGGCTTTTACTAATCTGCTACCTGCAGAGGAAACTGAACTGTACAAATTCCATATTCTATTGGATCATTTACGTCTCCCCTCTGCTCGCCATATTGCACTTTCCTACGCCCATGACCCACAACCTTTCACCAAGGCGCTGGCAGCCTTAGAGCGTCAGTATGGTCAGCCACATCAACTGGCCCTAACAGAGATCCAGACCCTATTAAACCTCCCAAAATCAGCTCGTGGAGATGCTGAAGGGTTTCAAAACTTTGCCGTTAGAGTGAGGTCATTGGTTGGCATGTTACAATCCCTAAAATCAAGAGAAGGTGATGCAGAACTGGCCTGTGCCTCACATGTGCAGCGACTGTTGAGTAAACTCCCAGTAGAGCTAGTTTCCAACTTTGCTAGACACACCCGCTCAGCCTCTTCCAATACTCACTACAACCTGGTGGACTTTTCTGCATGGCTGGAAGGAGAGTCAGAATGTCAGGCAGTAGTGGCACAAGCTAACAGCCTTCAAATCAGTGGTCCCCAAATTCAAAGGAGAGATGCAGGTCAAAAATTCAAATCCCCATCGGCTACCATTTTTCACAGTGCTGAACGGAGGTCACCACGAGGACAAGCGGCATCAGGATATCAGCCACAACCCCAAACGAGGTATCCTTGTGCATACTGTCAGTCAACCTCCCATTACCTCACAAACTGTGAAAGCTTGAAAGATCTGAGCACCGACAAAGTGACAAAATGGTTGAAGGAACAAAACAGATGCTGGAGATGTGGGAGGACCCACAAAGCAGCGGATTGCACCCTGAGGAAACCTTGCCCCAAATGTAATGGCCGACACCTAGGTGTATTGCATGATGTAAATAAAGTCCAAACAGTATCAAAGGTGCTGTATGTGAACCCACAGAGTATGTCACCCAAAGTACTACTAAAAATAGTTAAAGTGAGACTTTTCCACAGAAATAGGACATTTGATACATATGCCATCTTAGATGATGGTTCAGAACGTACAATGTTGTTACCAGGTGCTACTAAGTATCTTGGTTTGGAGGGAGAGCCAGAAACCCTTGAGCTGCGCACAGTGAGACAGCAGACAGAGACCCTAGAAGGCAGAACAGTAAACCTCAAACTATCTGCTGCCTCATCCCCTGAGAGAAAATTTTCGATTGACAGGGCTTTCACCGCCGACACAATCATGTTTGTTGAGCAGAGTTATCCAATAGAGAAACTCAAGCAACGCTACCAACATTTACGTGACCTCCCACTTACATCTTTCTCTAAAGTTCAGCCACACATCCTCATTGGATCAGACAACCCATTCCTCATCACACCGATGGAGAGAATTCAATATGGTCCGAGGGGAGCACCTGCTGCAGTGAGAACAAGGCTTGGATGGGCCCTACAAGGACCTACTTCTCTTGGTGAGTCATACGATTCCACCCAATGCCTATTCACATCACAAGCTAACCCTTATGCTGAGCTAAAACATGATGTAGAGAAACTATGGCAGGTAGACACCCTTCCCTTCAGAAATGAAAAGTTAATCACTAGATCAAAACAAGATCAAGAAGCCATGGACCTTTTGAATGCAAAGACCAGACGATTACACATAGGAGGAACTCAACGTTATGCAACCCCTTTGCTGAGGAAGAAAAATGCACCACAACTGACTGCCCCAGTTGAATCGGTGATGCCACTTCTACGCCGATCAGAGCGCAAACTTGAGAAAAACCCTAAATTGGCCGATATCTACAATAATGAGATCAACAAACTGAAGGAGACCGGTTATGTTGCAGAGCTTGATGCTGGACAGATTACAGGATCACAAGAATCATGGTATATTCCCCATCACTTGGTAGAGCATAACGGTAAACACCGTGTTGTATTCAACTGTTCTTTTACATATGAAGACCAAACACTAAATGACCAGCTCCTCCCTGGCCCGACATTAGGTCCATCACTGCTTGGTGTACTACTGCGTTTCCGCCAACATAGAGTTGCTATGACCGGAGATATTAAAGGAATGTTCCACCAAGTAAGACTCTTACCAGAGGACAAACCACTTCTCAGGTTTTTGTGGCGTGACATGAAACGGAAAGAAAACCCAACAGTATATGAATGGCAAGTGCTCCCATTCGGTACAGCCTGTAGCCCCTGCTGCGCGACATATGCCGTCCAAAGACATGTGCAGGAGTACAGTAAAGGGAACGAGGAGGTGGTTGAAACTGTTCTCAAATCATTCTATGTAGATAACTGCCTTAGATCACTCCCCTGCCCCAACAAAGCAAAAGAGCTCCTCCTGAAAATAAGGGCCCTGTTATCCACTGGTGGATTCGAAATTAGGCAGTGGGCAAGCAACTTTCCATCTGTTGTCGAACACCTACCAGCAGCTGCCAGATCAGACAGTGCTGAACTCTGGCTGACCCAGAACCGGGTAGATCCTGTAGAGGGTGCTCTCGGACTCAGCTGGCATTGTGTTTTTGACACCTTGGGCTATAGGCACAGACCTGTCTCCTACCAAACTCTAACCATGAGAAATGTGTATAAAGTGCTGGCCTCACAATATGACCCGTTGGGCTACATTACCCCATTTACCACCAGAGCCAAAGTCCTGCTCCAGCAGCTCTGGGTAAATAACAAGCAATGGGATCAGCCAATACCTAAAGGTGACTTACAACATGCCTGGGATGAGTGGGAGAGTGAACTTCCAAATCTGGCCCACATCTCCTTTCCCAGGTGGTACGACGGTAACAACCCCCATGCTTCATCAACAGTAACAGAGAGAGAACTGCACATTTTTTGTGATGCTTCAGAAAAGGCATATGGTTCAGTAGCATATATGAAAACAACAAACGAGCTGGGGGAAACTAATGTCTCACTTGTAATGGCCAGATCACGTGTTGCCCCCCTGAAGCAGCTAACTATACCCCGCTTGGAGTTATCTGCAGCCCTGACTGGAGCCCAGCTAAGTAAACTGATCAAATCCGAACTAACGGTCCTCATTGACAGAACTTTCCTGTGGTCTGATTCCACTGTAGTATTAACATGGCTTTACTCTGAGTCCTGCAGGTATAAGGTATTTGTGGCCAACAGAATTGTGGAGATACTTGAACTAACCTCATCCAGTGACTGGAGGTATGTTGACACCAAACAAAACCCAGCAGACGATATTACCAGAGGTAAGCCGCTCAAAGAGCTGACTAGCATACATCGATGGCATAACGGTCCTGCATTCCTTCACCTCCCTTCTAGTCAATGGCCTGTCTGCCCAACCCCAGCTACAGAGATAACCACAGAGTTGAGAAAACCCCTTTTCTGTGGTCTCACACAAACCGCTAAGCCATATGACTTACCCAATCCAAAGGAATACAGCTCCTGGACAAATCTGTTAGATGCCACCTATCAAATAATGCAAACCGCAACCTGTCTTTCAAATTCTGACCCTACAAGCATATCGAGAACCAAAGTTGAAATTGCACTAATCTCTCATGCCCAATCCCAGAGTTTCCCAGAGGAATTTCAAGCACTGAAATCCGGTAAAGAAATTTCCCCCCATAGCCGTCTGTTATCTCTTTCCCCCGAGTTTGATGAAACACTGGAAGTGATAAGAGTGGGTGGAAGACTTAGACAGATTACAGATCTTGACCCTGACACTATCCATCCCATAGTACTCGACCCTAAACATCCTCTAACACAGCTTCTGATTCAGGACTATGACATGAGACTCCTGCACCCAGGACCTGATAGAGTATTTGCCGAAATACGCCGTGCTTACTGGATCCTCCGAGGCAGACAAGCTGTTAAAAAACATCAATGGTCATGTACTGAGTGCAGAAAATGGCGGGCAAAACCAGTCTATCCGAAAATGGCAGACCTACCTTCCTCCAGGCTGAGGTTATGGAAACCCCCTTTCTGGTCTACAGGAGTAGACTGTTTTGGCCCCCTAAATATTAAACTGGGACGACGGATAGAAAAAAGATGGGGAATACTGTTCAAGTGTATGACCACCAGATGCATTCATATTGAACTATTGAATAGCCTTGACTCTGACAGTTTTCTTATGTCCCTCAGGCGTTTTATTGCACGTAGAGGACAGCCCTTTGAGCTCCTTTCAGACTGTGGCACCAACTTTAAAGGAGGAAACAGAGAACTGAGAGAGGCATTTGCTGCCATGAATCCACACCTGAGAGAACAGTTAAGTAAATCCCAGATACAGTTCCACTTTAATCCTCCAAATGCCCCTCATTTTGGAGGAATGTGGGAAAGAGAAATCAGGTCCATTAAAACTGCTCTCAGAGTAACTGTTTCTGACGAGGTCTTGCACACAACCCTAGTGGAAATAGAAGGAATTCTGAATTCTAAGCCGATTGGATATGCATCCTCTGACATCGCAGACCCTGACCCTATAACTCCAAATATCCTTTTGATGGGGCGGCGAGACGCTTCCCTTCCACAGGCTGTGTATGCAGACACTAACATGCTTGGACGGAGACGATGGAGGCACAGTCAAATATTAGCTGATCAGTTTTGGTCCTGTTTCATTAGAAACTACCTTCCCAACCTACAAACACGGAGTAAGTGGCAAAAGGACACCCAGAATCTGAAGGAGGGGACTGTAGTACTCTTAATGGACCCCCAGTTGCCTAGAGGCTTATGGTCTGTAGGAAAAGTATCACGCATCCTACCCAGTCATGATGGAAGGACCCGAACTGTAGAGGTTACATCTAAAGACAAGAAGTTTCTTAGACCTGTGGCCCGGCTCGTCATTCTTCCACCACTTGAACCTAACTCTCACCACTAACTTGTGATTTGTAGAATTCAAATGTACCATTTGAAGGGGCGGCTGTTAAAATCCCAGGTCTCCACCTCACCTGCCTCGTCACTGCCACACCTACCTGGACCACGCCCCTAACTCTATATAACCCGCCCCTTCCTCCCTTTGACCCCCCTTTTCTTCCCTCCAAACAAATCCAGGAGAACAAAGAAACACTGCTGTGAGTTTTATAGACATTCACTCTTGCTGATTCATTTGGTTGATACCACATTTTGTTTGAAGATTTACTTATCGTTTGTGTCTCATTATATTAGATTCCTGTGTTTAACCCTCTGCCTAAGAGAGGAAAGTAAGAGTGGATGCATTACTGATGTAAGTCTAGGACAACTTAATTTCTTATTGTATATTTGATACTTTCTATATTGTAATATTTCCTTTATCATTTTCATAGACAAAATCATCCACCATCACCCCTCATTACCTGTTTACAAATAAAATATTGGAATTTGGAAAGCTGCCTGGATCCTGTGTCTAAATGTGCACCCAACGTATGATGTTCAGCGAATCACCGCCAATATAGCATACAGTTTTTTCAATTAGCTTAGCTGATAATCAGAGCAACTCCAACTGTAGTTCAGAGTTTCCACTTTTGTGACTCATCATGGAATGAACATAACATACATTTACAGAATAATAACAGTAAAGGAAATGTTAATATTGAAATAGAGTACCAAATAATCTCTCACAGACCACACTAATATAATAGTGATGTCAACAAAAAGCTTTTAAAAATAGATTTTTCCTGTCAGTTTATTCACTTTCAGATTGATTAAATTTTTCATTCATCCTGATCTTGTAACCATTGCTTTAAGATATTATTAAAATTGAATTTATAAACCCCAATTCAAATAAAATGTGGACGTTGTGTAAAACATGAATAAAAACAGAATACAATGACTTACTTATTATTTTTGACCTATATACATTTTAATACGCTACAAAGACAAAATGAAATTGTTTTTTTTGCAAATATTCACTCATTTTGAATTTGATGCCTGCAACACATTCCAAAAAAGCTTGGACAGGGTCTTGTTTACCACTGAGTTACATCATATTTCCTTTTAACAACACTCAGTGTTTGGGAACTGAGGACGATGACTGCTGAAGTTTGTTACATTACATTACATTACATCACATGTCATTTAGCAGACGCTTTTATCCAAAGCGACTTACAATAAGTGCATTTAAACATTTGGGTACAAATAAGAGCTAGAAGTAAGTAAGAGCTTCAAGTAGAACAAACTATGAAGTGCTAGTCATAAGTGCGATGTACAAGTTTTTTTTTGTTTTTTTTCTTGTTTTTTTTCTTTGTCGTCTTAGTCGAGGTAGAGTCGGAAGAAATGTGTTTTTAGTCGGCGGCGGAAGATGTGGAGGGTTTCAGCTGTCCGGATATCGATGGGGAGCTCGTTCCACGATTTGGGAGCGAGGGCAGTGAACAGTCTTGAGTTCTGTGAATGCCTCTGCGATCCTCTCAGTGAGGGGGACAGCGAGCGGTTTGCCGATGCGTGGAGTGGAGTGGGCGGGCTGGGGTGTAGGTTTTGATCATGTCCTGGATGTAGGCTGGACCGGATCCGTTTGTAGCATGGAACGCAAGCACTAGAGTCTTGAAGCGGATGCGAGCAGCTACAGGAAGACAGTGAAGGGAGCGGAGGAGCGGTGTTTGTCAGTGGAATTCTACGACTTCAGTTGCTCAACAGTCCAGAGCATCTGTTGTCTTATTTTGTGCTTCATGATGTGCCACACATTTTTAATGGGAGACAGGTCTGGGCTGCAGACAAACCCATGCTCTGTTACTACAAGGCCACACTGTTGTAACGTGTGCAGAATGTGTCTGTCACTCCGGCAGTCTGCCCCGCCCCCTCCTCCGCCGGCCTGCCGGTCCTGATTATACACACCTGCTGACAATTAAGCCATGTGAACCTTTAAAAACTCTCTGTTTCCTTGTTCCAGTGTGTTTTCGTCCATGCCTGATCACCAGAGCTCCTCGTCACAGCCACAGATTCCACAAGTTTTCGATCCTCTTAGTGAGCGACGCTTTTATTTGTAAGTTTTCTTATCATAGCCTTTCAGCTGATACCTTAGTTAAGATTTATAGCCCTTTTGTTTTCCTCCTTGGGAGAGATTTCTGTTTGTACATTTTCACAGCACACCTTTTTAGGAACTCCAACCACTTGGATTGTGAGTTAATTTTTATTTATTAGATTTATTAGATCCCATCATTTAGATTGCGTTGTGTTTTTGACCTCGTTCTCGGTTAGTTAAAGATCGCCAATCAATAGGATTGTGCTTTTGAGTTATCGTTTTGAAGTGTTTAGAGCTTTGTTTTCTTCCGATTGGGGAGTTTTCTGTTTTGAGTTTTAGGTGATAACCATAGTCTGAGTTGGTTTCCTCTTCGGAGTGATTTTTTTGTTCCCCCGTTCATAGTTCCGCGGCGTTTCTTTTGAAGAGAGCTGTGTTCCCCATTTGCTATCGTTTTTCATAGCCTCGCTTTTGTTTTCCCTCAGTAAGAGGATCTGTCTTGTGTTTTGCTAACGACTGCCAATAAAGACCATTAAAAGGCCTCTGCGTCTGAGTCCTCTCTGAACCATCTTGTCAGTGTCTTGATATTGTCTTTCTGAAATCCTTTGTAACTGTACATTAACATCTTCTTCAACTGTTGGGCTTTTTGCTAACGTTCTATTCACAAAGTGGTGAACCTCGTCCCATCCTTGCTTGTGAATGACTGATGCTCCTTTTATACCCACTCATGACACTCGCCTGTTTCTACTTCACCAGTGGAATGTTTCCAACAGGTGTTTAAGTATTCCTCAACTTTACCAGTTTTTTGTTGCTCCTGTTTGAACTTGTACAATCTGTTGCATGCATCAAATTCAACGTTATTTGCAAAAAATCAGTTTGAACACAAATCTCATGTCTTTGTGTATTAAATTGAATATAGGTTAAATGGTTTGCATATCATTGGATTTTGTTTTTATTCCCATTTTACATGTCTGAACTTCTTCCATGAAGTGAATCGAGCACCGGTAGAACTATCTATGCCAGACAACCACGCTCATGACATGTAACAGGTGTCTATATGGCTTGTGCTGTTGAGTGAATAACTTTAACCCTCCCCCTCCCTGCTAATAAAGGGTTCAGAGGGGGAGCAGTGTCATTCATTGGACTTATTGTGCCACTCAAAGAGCAAAGCCCATCAAATGCATGGCGTGTGCTCATTTTAGTGGCCAAGGAATCCTACTTCAGTGGCTACCACCACTTCAACACCATCCAGTAAAGATCTGCTCATCAGGACTGCAACTCCACAGTGCCAGGGCTGCCTCTCTCCTCATCCTCTTGGACCTTTCTGCAGCGTTTGACACAGTTAACCACCAGATCCTTACTTCCTCCCTTCAGTAACTAGGTGTCTCAGGCTCTGCACTTATCCTACTCTCATCCTATCTTCAAAACTGAACATACAGAGTAACCTGGAGAGGATCTGTGTCAGAATCCTGTCCTCTAGCTACTGGGGTCCCTCAGGGTTCTGTCCAGGGCCCTCTCCTCTTCTCTCTGTACACCGACTCTCTTGGTTCTGTTATTCACTCTCATGGTTTTTCCTATCACAGCTACGCCGATGACACCCAACTCATGCTCTCTTTTCCCAGCTCCGACACACATGTAGCAGAACGGATCTCCGCTTGTCTGACCGACATCTCTCAGTGGATGTCTGACCATCACCTGAAACTCAATCTCTGCAAGAGCAACCACCACAGACCTGACCATCACCCTCGACAACTCTGTGGTACCTCATTCTCATACCGCAAAGGAACCTGGGTGTGACACTTGACGACCATCTCTCCCTCACCACCAACATTGCTGCAGCAGTTTGATCTTGCAGATACATGTTGCTTGGGACTTCCGGTTATGGCGCACTGCTAGGCAGACGTGTGACAGAAAGCTCCCTTTCGCGAGCGAAACCGCTGAAATCTTCAACTAAATCGCAAGACGACTCAAATTCGACCACGCTAGCTAGCTCCGCTGCTAGCAATGACGAACCAGACAACCCCGGGCCAGTTCTGGCCGCGATTCAGACAATGAAAGATGACTTTGTGTCGAGATTTGAGGGGATACTGGGTGCTATTCAGGAAGTGCGAGGTGATTTGAAGGCTATGGCGGGCCGAAGGTCAGAAGCTGAAGACAACAATGAGGAAGGTGTTGCTACTCTGAAATCGTACACCACCACTTTGAAAGCAGCTATGGAGGAGCTAGCGCTAAAAGTGGACGATTTGGAAAACCGAGCGCGCCGCTCTAATCTCCGCCTGGTGGGTCTTCCCGAGTCAGCTGAAGGAGTGGATGTGTGTGCTTTTTTGGAAAAGTGGATCCCCAAAACACTCTGTGGATACAACTTTCCCGGGCCACTGCTAATCGAGAGGGCACATTGAGTTGGCAGACTGAACAAGGAAAGTGTTCAGCCTGCCAATTCGCGACCCAGAGTGGTGGTGATGAAGTTCCTAAATTATGCAGACAAGGTGCAAGTAATGACCGCTGCCAGACGCAAAGGGAATATATCTGTCGACCACAAGAATGTCATGTCATGTTTTATCTCTGCTGACCTACTCAAGCACAGAAAGTTGTTTGATTCAGCAAAGAGGGAATTGGCTTCACTCTCTATCAGCGAGCTGCGCTACGGAATAATTCACCCTGCCAAACTGCTTGTGACGTTCAAGGGAAAGCGGCACATCTTCGACGTGGCACCACAAGCGGAGGCTTTTGTGCAACAGTTGAAGTCCAAACATCCGACTCACCCAGAGGCAAGTGAATCAGCTTCGGACTCGGAGCAGCGATAGGATGGCGTAAGGACACATACATACTTGTTCCTGTACTGTTTATAGACTTTCAGTGTCCGGTATTGCAAATACATATATATTTATCCGACTGCTATGTTGTTTTAAAATGTTTTTGCGTGGAGCTGTCATGGTCGCTAAGCATGTTGTTCCTCGTCATGGTTATATGGGTGGACCAGCGCAGCACCGTAGCTAGGCTCCGTTTATGGGCCTATTGGAAGTGTTTAACAGGGGAGGGATGTGTGTATTTCATTTGGGGAAATACGCTTTGTTATGTTCTTGTTCTTGTTCATAGGCACATATTTTCGTTTCTCCTTAATGTTTTTCCTTTTTATTTCATACTTAATCCTGTCCCAAAATCACGCAGTAGTATGACATGTCATCTGAACTTCATTTTACCTCTTGGAACGTGAGAGGATTAAACAAATTTATCAAGCTGAAGCAAGTAATGACAAGGATCAAACATCTTAAAGCTAAGATTGTCTTTCTTCAGGAGACACATTTAACACCTGAAGACATAATTAAAATCAGGAGAAGATGGCCAGGGCGAGTTTTCTCAGCATCCTTCAGCTCCCACTCCCGTGGGGTGGCCACCCTAATACATAATGTCATTGAAGACAGGTTTGGGAGATACCTTGTTGTCCAATGTGAAATCTTTTCAGTGAGGTTAAACCTTGTAAATGTATATGGACCAAATGAGGACAACCCTTCTTTTTTCAGAAATCTTTTTTTTAACTCTTGCTGACTTACCTGGCTATTTTATCATTGGTGGGGATTTCAATTGTGTTCTACAGCCCAAGGTAGACAGATCTACTGGGGTAGATTCCTGTCATACGCAGACTAGGAAAGAACTGTTGCAATACATTAAAGAGTTCAATCTATTTGATGTATGGAGGAGAGATCATCCTAACCAGTTAACTTTTTCGTGTTATTCAGCCACCTGCCAAACATTCTCCAGAATAGATTATTTTCTGGTCTCTGCTTCTTTGGCTTCTATGGTTTCCAAAAGCTGGTATGACAGTATCATAATTTCAGATCATGCCTCAGTTTCATTAAGTTTGAATTTAATGCAACGCCTAAATTACACCAAAAGGTGGCGTGTCCAGTCTTTTTGGCTCAGGGACCCAGATTTTGTGGAGTTTATTTGGGCACAAATTGAAGACTATTTTAAAAACAACACGACTCAAACTTCAGCTGCTATACGTTGGGAAGCATTCAAAGCCTTTTTGAGAGGTCAAATGATAAGTTTCACTAGTTCAAAACATAACATTTGGAGGTTAGAAATGGATGAGTTAGAAAAGAGGATAAAAGAAATGGAAACTGAGCATTTTAAAAATCCTTCCCAACAAACAATGAAATCGCTTACTGAACTTAGAGCAAGATATAATGTTTTGTCAATAAATAAAGCAACTAAAAGCTGGCTGAAATCTAAACAATCATGTTGTAAAGTGAGCTTAAATATATCACTACCCCCCAGAGCCAGTAGGGGGCGGTGAGAGGGTGTGTTCCGGGTGTTGTTGTACTTGACTAGCTGTGTGAAGCTGCCCTCCGCCATGACTAGTTGTATGTGCCTGTGCTGATAATAAAAGTGGTTCCAGAGAAGAAACCAGCTTCCTCATTTTTGATATAGTGACAATATCACATATGGCGACGAGGATAAAAGCACCGAGAAGTCAAGCGCCGGTCTGCTGCGGGGCAAGTAAGCGAAGTCGTTGATGGTCCTGTCGTGTTTTGCTAGCTAAGACGAGCTAGTGTAGAAGAATGGCGGCAATGGTGGGCGCGGTGGCGCCGTTTGACAGCAATTCGCAGACGTGGGAAGAGTACTGTGAGGTTTTGGACCATTTTTTTGTCGCAAATGATATAAAGGAGGCGGAACGGCGAAGAGCTGTGCTACTGAGCTGCGTGGGATCACAGACCTATGCCCTGATGAGGAACCTGCTAAGCCCGGATAAGCCAGGAGAGCGCTCCTATGAGGATCTGGTGGAGTTGTTAAAAAATCATTTTCACCCGAAGACCAGCGAGATAATGCAGAGGTGGAAATTTAATACAAGGAACAGGAAACCAGAGGAAAGTGTTAGTGACTATGTGGCGGAGCTGAGAAAGCTCGCGCAGGACTGTAATTTCAGAGATACGCTGACGGTGATGTTGAGGGACCGGCTCGTTTGCGGCATAAATGATGACGGCATACAGCGGAAGCTGCTGTCGGAAGACAAGTTAACCTTTGACAAGGCATTGAAGGTGGCGCAGGCAATGGAGGCGGCGAACAGAGACATGGTGGATTTGCAGGGAGCCAGAGAACAGGCAAAATGGAACCGAGCATCGGGGTCGGTGCACAAGGTGAATGATGTCCACGCCAGGACGCCGCAGGATGTGAGGACATGCTACAGATGCAAGGGAGACAACCACTTGGCAATGAACTGCAGGTTTGCCAAAGAAAAGTGTCATAACTGCGGGAAAGTGGGACACATAAAAAGGGCTTGCAGAATGAAGGACATGGGGAAAGGGAAGACTATGCAGACACAAGGGGTGACAGGAAAATTTAACAAAAGGGCTAATTTCATGCAGGAGGAAGGGGAGGATAGTGATAAGGAGGAAGTTTTCACTATGTACCACATCAAAGATAGCAGAGTTACCATACACAACATGCAGGAAGAAATAGTCATTCCCAGAGAAGAACCAATAAGACAAGTGTTGACAGTAAATGGACAGGATGTAACCTATGAAGTAGACACAGGCTGTGGCTATACAATAATGTCAGAGATGGCATTTTACAGGTTATTCCGTAGTGGTAAAAAACCAAGGTTGCTCCAGTGCAAGATAAAACTGAAAACATATGGTGGTCATGTAGTACCAGTGTTAGGAGCAGCAAAGGTCAAAGTGGAACATGAAGGCAGTGCTAAGATGTTAGCAGTAGTGGTCGTCAAAGGTTCAGGGACCAGTTTACTGGGGCGAGGGTGGATGAAAGCTCTCAAGATGGATTGGAAAACTGTACATAAGGTAGAAGACCGAGAAGAACTATTACAAGAAGTACTTTTGAGACATGACACAGTATTTAAAGATGAGCTAGGGACGTTGAAAGGCTTTGCAGCAAAGATACATGTAGCTAGTGATGCGAAGCCCTGCTTCTACAAGCCAAGGTCTGTTCCTTTCGCGATGAAAAAGAAAGTAGAGCAAGAACTAGAGAGGCTTTTAGAGGAGAAAATCATTGAACCAGTGAAATTCTCAGACTGGGCCCATAGTACCAGTTCTAAAACCAGACTCCAGAGTCAGAATTTGTGGGGACTATAAGATAACGGTGAACAAAGTGTCACCCATTGAGCAGTACCCCATTCCTAGAATGGAGGATATGATAGCTTGTCTTACTGGGGGGGAGAAATACACCAAGTTAGACATGAGCCATGCATATCAACAGATAGTATTAGATGAAGATTCAAGAAGATACGTCACAGTGAATACACACAAGGGACTTTTCACATACACAAGACTACCCTTTGGTGTGAGCTCCAGCCCAGCTATATTCCAGCGCACGATGGAGGGTGTGCTACAAGGAATCGAGAATGTGGCTGTATACCTTGATGACATCATTCTGACTGGAAAGAATGACAAAGATCATCTACAGACATTGGATCAAGTGCTGCAACGACTCCAAAATGCTGGACTACGCTTAAAAAGGAGTAAGTGTCAGTTCATGGAGACTGAAGTGACATTTTTGGGACACAAAGTGGACAAGACAGGGTTGCACCCACTGCCAGCCAAGGTGAAAGCAGTGCAGGAGGCTCCCGCACCTACATCAGTGACTGAGCTTAAATCTTATTTGGGACTGTTGAACTTTTATAATAAGTTTCTGCCTAACTTGTCTAATGTACTAGCACCTATGCATAAGTTACTCCGAAAAGATGAAATATGGGTATGGGGGCAAGAACAAGAAAAAGCTTTCAAAGAGTCAAAAGAGCTCTTACAATCAAGCAGTGTGTTAGTGCATTATGATGAGAAGAAAGAACTGATACTTTCCTGTGATGCCTCTCCATATGGAGTTGGAGCGGTACTAGCTCACCGTATGACAGATGGTGATGAGAAACCTATAGGGTTTGCCTCACGCACACTCACCGCTGCTGAGAAGAACTATTCCCAAATTGATAAAGAGGGATTAGCAGTCATTTTTGGAGTGCAGTATTTTCATAAGTATCTGTATGGTAGAAAGTTTGTGATTTGTACAGATCATAAGCCATTGATAAGTTTATTTAACGAGATGAAAGCGGTCCCACAGATGGCGTCGCAAAGAATAATGCGATGGGCTGTGCTGTTGAGAGCATATGAGTATGTCATATTTTACAGGGCAGGTAAAGACCATGGTAATGCTGATGCTCTCAGTCGACTCCCTCTGCCAGAGAAACCCAAGGAGACAGAACCAGAGGAACATGTACTGATGCTGGACCGGGAACAGAGCCCCCTGACAACATCAGAACAGCTACGGTACTGGACAACTAGGGATCCTATCCTCTCAAGAGTCCGTGAGTATGTTCTCAGAGGATGGCCTGATAATGTGGACAGTAACTATATGCCTTACAGACAGAGACAACATGAGCTCAGTGTACAGGATGGCTGTGTGTTGTGGGGAGCTCGCATCGTGATCCCGGAGAAAGGACAATCTCCTCTGATGGAGCAATTACATCAGTCACACCCAGGCATGAGCCGCATGAAAGGACTGGCCAGAGGCTACATGTGGTGGCCCAATATGGACATAGACATTGAGAAAAAGGTAAAGACATGCCACACATGTCAGGAACACAGAAAGGCACCTGCCTGTGCACCTCTCCACCCCTGGGAGTGGCCGGAAAAGCCATGGAGAAGACTACACATAGACTATGCAGGGCCTTTCATGGGGAAAATGTTCTTAGTAATTGTGGATGCTCATTCAAAATGGTTAGATGTCTACCCAGTAACTTCATCTACGTCAGCAACCACAATAAACTGTCTTAGGAACAGTTTTAGCACACATGGTATTCCAGAGATGATTGTCTCAGATAATGCACAGTGTTTTGTCAGTGAACAAACCAGAGAGTTCATGACACGAAATGGAGTAACACATGTCACATCAGCACCGTATCACCCATCATCTAACGGGTTAGCTGAACGAGCGGTACAAACTTTCAAAGAGCTCATGAAAAAGAGTAGTGGTGATACAGTGGAGACAAAGTTAAATAGGGCACTGTTTAGCTATCGTATCACTCCGCAGTCAACAACTGGACTGTCACCCGCTGAGATGTTAATGGGTAGAAAATTGAGATGTACACTTGATCTCATACACCCAGATCTTAAAAAAAAGGTGGAAGCAAAACAAACTAGTCAGAAAGCATATCACGACAAACATGCTAAAGAACGCAACTTTGTGGCAGGAGAGTCCATCTACACAAAGAACTATGGATATGGACCAAAATGGGTACCAGGGCTGATACATGATACTACAGGACCAGTTTCCTACACTGTGTTGCTAGGAGATGGAAAGCTGGTCAGACGACACGTGGATCAACTGTTCAGCAGACAGGAGTCGGAGCTGTCAGTTCTGAGTCCAGAGCCGGTGCCAGGGGAGGAGTGTGGGCCACCCACACCACTGCCAAAAATGCTAGGACAAGACACAGGTCCTGGGCAAGAAGGAGACAGAGTCTTGCCTACAACGGAGCAGGAGCAAGTGAGCAGTACGCCTGCTGGTACTCCAACACCATTGTTCCGTTCTCACAGGATCAGGAAACCACCAGCGTACATGAAGGACTTTGTTCAGTGAGTGGATATATATATAAAAAAAAAAAGGAAAGGGGGGGAGGAAAGGATTAACGGTGGTGTACTTTGTGGAAATAACAGGTATGTTATACAGGAATGTTCAAGGTTGTATCAGAGTAATTGCAAGTTTCACAACTGTTGTTTTGGGTTTTGTTTGAACCAGATTTTTGTGATTATTGTTGTGAATGTGAACTAAGGAATAGTTTAAATTTAAGAAGGGAGGGATGTTGTAAAGTGAGCTTAAATATATCACTACCCCCCAGAGCCAGTAGGGGGCGGTGAGAGGGTGTGTTCCGGGTGTTGTTGTACTTGACTAGCTGTGTGAAGCTGCCCTCCGCCATGACTAGTTGTATGTGCCTGTGCTGATAATAAAAGTGGTTCCAGAGAAGAAACCAGCTTCCTCATTTTTGATATAGTGACAATATCACAAATCATATTACGACCAAGGGGAAAAAGCTAGCAGACTCTTGGCCTGGCAAATTAAACAGTCTGAAACTGAGAGAGCAATAAATTCTATACAGCTAGATGATGGCCTTGAAACTACTGACCCAGAGAAGATTAATGAAGCCTTTTTGGGGTTCTACCAAAATCTGTACAGTACGGATTATACGGATTCAGTTTTACAAAAACAAAAAGAATTTTTGTACTCTGTAAACATTATGCCTCCAGATGAGAATTCCCTGGCGTACCTAGACTTTGATATAATTCCTGAAGAGCTGTCTGCAGCCATTGGTAGTATGTAAGGGGGTAAGACCCCTGGACCAGATGGGATACCCATTGAAATCTATAAAAAGTTTCAAGGAAGATTATTATTACCCCTACTTGAAATGTTTAATGAGTCGCTGGATAATGGGTCACGACCCCCCTCTCTAAATATGGCAGCAATGACTTTGTTTTTAAAACCAGGAAAGAGTTGCACTCAATGTGGCTCTTAAAGACCAATCTCACTTCTCAATAATGATCTTAAAATACTTTGTAAGGTTCTAGCTAAACGTTTAGAAACACTCCTACCATCAATGGTACACCCTGACAAGAACAGCTTTATTCTTGGACGACAGGGCTTCCATAATATACATAGAGTGCTTAACATCGTTTTTGAAAACTCTGGATGTAATGACACTGCCATTCTGTCACTGGATGCCGAAAAGGCATTTGACAAGGTGGAATAGCACTACTTATTTGAGGTTCTTCAAAGATTTGGCATTAAAGGGAAATTTCTCTGCTGGATTAAACTTCTATATGCTGATCCCCAGGCTGTAGTATTAACAAATGGGTTATCATCTATACCATTTAAATTATACAGGGGAACAAGACAGGGCTGCCCCCCTCTCCCCCTTATTATTCACCTTAGCAATTGAACCATTGGCCATGGAAGTCCGTAAGAGTACTGTTTACAAAGGCATAAGAATAGGAAATGCTGAACATCGCATAGCTTTGTTTGCTGACGATATTATTTTGCTTTGCTCCAATCTGAAGCAGACTCTACCCACTATACTTGACCTTACAGAAAATGTTGGTACATTTGCAGGTTACAAAATAAACTACTCCAAATCAGTAATACTCTTCCTAGATGAAAAGAAGAGACAAGCTCCTCTGATTCATACTCCTTTTCTGGTTTCACAAGAAGGTTTCTCTTACTTAGGTGTCAATATTACCCCTACAGAATTGTACCAAGCAATTATAACACCTTGACAGATAAGGTTACACACCTTATTAATAGGTGGACGAATCTACCCATCTCCATGATTGGGCACATAAATGTTCTGAAGATGGCAATTTTACCAAAGTTTTTATATCTTTTTCAATGTATTCCTTTAGCTCCTCCATCCTCGTTTTTTCACTTACTTAAAAAGCTTTTTACAAACTTTATATGGAACAACAAACGCCCCAGATTAAGGCTCTCCCTACAATACTTAACATACGAAAGGGGAGGTTTACAGGTACCTAATCTTGAGTGTTATTACCAAGCTGCCCAAATTAGGGCAGGAATGTTTTATTTTGAGAAGAGTCATCCCCCAGCGTGGGTTTCCATAGAGTCACACTCAATTGATATTCCTCTATGGCTTTACATACATTCTGCAAACAAAACTAAACTAATTAAAAAGACCAAAAATCCCTTTCTAAAGAATACTTTAAAGGTTTGGCATAACTCGTTGGCATACCTGGGAGAAAATATAACTTTATCTCAGTTTACTACGATTTATGGCAATGATGACTTCCAACCTGGTAGAGCAGACCCAGGGTTTAAAGCCTGGGCTGCTCAGGGAATAGCCACAATAGCTGACCTTTACAATGACAATTCGGTTTTTAGTTCATTTGAGGAACTTAGAACTAGGTATGGGATTCCTGCAAAACATTTCTTTAAATATTTGCAACTTTGAAGCTTTAGCTTGTCCAGACAAAATAATAGTTTGACAATTCCCCTCAGATCCACTTTGGAAGATTATACTTTAACATTTTTACACTCCAGGACAAGTTTCCTCACTATACAAGCTCTTTGAAAGCAAGTCTAAAAAATAGTCACCAAACACACCTAAAGCATGGAGGGCAGATCTGCAGGATAACTTAACAGAGGAGGAGTGGCCAGAAGCATGTTCTCTAGCTCAAAAGCAATCAATAAATACAAACTCCAAATTATTACAATATAAATGGATAAGTAGGCTTTATATAACACCATCTAAGTTGCACCACTTTAATCCCAACATACCTGATACCTGCCTCAAATGCAAAGACCAAAAGGGGACATTGTTTCACTGTATGTGGGAATGCCCACAGATACTTACATTCTGGAGAAAAATCTTATATTTAGCAAAACAAATCATTGCTGAGGATGTGCTTATCAATGCTAAATTATGTTTATTAAACCTTTACCCAGATGGCTTTAACACCTCTAAAAAAGTAAGATCTCTACTTAATATTTGCTTTTTGGAAGCCAAGCAATGTATAGCTTCCTCATGGAAGTCAGATACACCCCGTGCCACCTCACAGGGACATCTTTTATAGATTCCTTGAGAGAAACAATATGGATGTGGATTGTTGGATTGATGACAAACTGGATTGACTTTTTTTTTCTTTTTCTTTTTTTCCTTATTTATTTATTTTGTATTCCCCTTTTTATGCTGATGGTAAAATGTCTATTATTATTATTATTATTATTATTATTACTCATCTTATTTATTTATTTTCCTGTTTGTAGATGTGCCTTGTGTGTGTTTTGTTGCCTTCTGTTAAATTAAGAACATTTTTAATAAATACTTGTTTAAAAAAAAAAAGGTTCTCAGAACTGAATAAAATCATCTCTAGGTTCATTTGGCAGGGTAAAGGCCAAGGGTCAAATTCAAAACACCACAACTTTTAAAAGAAAAATTGGCACTACCTCATTTCAAAGACTATTATTATGCGGCTCAAATTAAAACTTTAATGAATTTGTGGACTCCATCATTTACTGCTAGGTGGAAGGACATAGAACTTTCTATTGTGAAAGATCCTCTTATTCAGGCACTACTGGCTTATAAAATGCCCGAGAAATCTTCAAATTTCCAGGATCCATGGATTGAAGCCCAAATTTATATTTGGAACAATGAAGGAGAATATAGATTTACAAGTAATGCAATGGTGTGCTTTTGATTCTCGGTGAGATGACGACAAAAAAAAGCACTTACTTGCACATCACACTAATGAGTAGCACTTTATAGTTTGGCTTACTTGAAGCAATTACGTACTTGTTTGTACCCAAATGTTGAAATACGAAGCTTTAATGCTGCACACTTCTGAGTGTGTTTTTCTGTCTGAAATCAAGTCTGCTTTTCCAAAGACCGAGCTTTCTGCTAAAAAGGAGAAATATGTGTCTGTGATTGCATCTCTCGTGACAGAATTCAACCAGCGTTTCCAAGATTTTTCTGTCATTGAAAAACAAATCAAGCAGTTCTCGACCCCCTTCCTGGTGGAAGAGAGTCTGCAGTTCGACCTGATTGAAATGCAATGTGATGATTCTCTGAAGAGTCAACATCAGCTTCTCTCCCTCCCTGACTTCTATCAGAGTTTGGATTATGCCAAGTTTCCTCTGATGAGACGCCACGCGAAAAGAATGATGAGCCTGTTCGGCTCAACATACATATGTCAACAAACGTTTTCTCTGTTAAATCAGAACAAAAGCAGACTGAGAACCAGAATGACTGATAGCCATCTCTGTGAAGTCCTTCGTGTCTCAACCACCAAACTTTCTCCTGACATGTCGGCCATCATTCAATCCAAAGGACAGCATCACTGCTCTCACTGAGTGCAATGTTCTTTATACATTATAGGTGAGTTAGAAATACACACAGTATTCATGTGTCAATATGTCACCTCTAGTGTGTGGCCCGGCCCTTTGTTTATTTCTCTGTATTTAGGGGTGTCAAATGATCGCGTGTCAAATGATCATATATTTGTTATGTTTTTTAATTGCATTAATCTAATTTTTGATTTCTAACTTGAGGAGGAGCATGTGAGAGTTCGCGGCCCAATGAACGGGACATTTACATTTCAAAAACGCCCAGACGGCACCTTTAATAAAGGTAAAGTGATAGAAGGAGTTAGCTTACCACTGCAGCAGCTCATGTTTAGTCTACCACTTGTGCAGCCACAGCTAATGTTAGCAGTGAAGACATTAGCAATTTGGCGAGCCATAGCAAAGCTCTTCCCCAAACTAAACTGGAGGCGAGTACCCCGCGTATGACCAACAGGCTACTTTATCTGATGTTTTATTTCATTTGTATTTTCTAATTATTTGAAGTTTGACAAAAGAACAGCGCAGAATGTAAATGGCTGTATCTGTTCAAGTTATTGTTAAAACAATAAATGACTTTATAAAGCCACTTTTGGTTATATATCAATCTTTTGATCTGCTTTAATAATGAATAGAAGTTAAAATACATCATCGTAAGGGCTTTTCTCAGCAATTTAGGTGAGATTAAAAAAGAGATTCATTTGATTCATTATAATTAATTAATCTCACAATTTTTTGCATCGCTTGACAGCACTGTTATTATAGTTGGTTGGTGGTATGCACAATTAATCATGTTTTGTTTTGTTTTATTTTATTGATATATTCCTATATTAAGTTGTTTTTCCTAAAGTATAAATAACATGTTTGGGTAGAAATATTGTACATTTAGCACTCCAGTAGAGGTTGTCTGAAATAGCATTAAAAAGGCTAAAGAGGAGTTAAAGGTTAGTGCAAGGTATACACACACGTTATTAACGTTTATTACTAGTTAAATAGCTAAGTATAAATGTAAAAAATGTAAATAGTGTTAAGTGTATTTAATAGGAATTGTTCGATACTCTGTTCCTGAACTGTACACACATGTTACATTTGTCACATGTGCAAAACTCTAACCACAGTCTGCACAGCAGCAATTCATGTGGACCAAACAGTAGTTTGTTTTTCATACCTTGAACATAGTTTTCAAAAGTCTTCACACATATCCCATGACTTTAACCACAACCTGCACAACACTGTGGATTTAAAGCACAAAGTTTTTCACATGTGGTTTCAGTGGTGACCACGGTATGTGTGTGTCAAGACAGTTGAGGAAATGTGGATTTGTGTGTTTTTTATCGTGCTGCTTCTTTGCATGAAAGTTCTTAATTCTAATAATACTAATATTCATACACTTTATTTATAGAGCACTTTTCCAAACTGTAATAACACTCTGATTCTACATATCAAGTAGTGTACAATATGTCTACAATTTGTGTAATGCAGACCGTGCAGATGAAGTAGCTCCACAAACGCCAAGGATGGCTGAAGTAGCTGCAGTGATTATAGCCAAATTGAGAGAAGAGAATAGGCTTCTAGGAGAGACTTCCTCCGGGACGTAATAAAGCAAACAAAAGAGGTCCCAGCAGCGACAGGTAAATGTGCACCAAATGTAACCACCGTGTTGACCTGTAAAATGTTATCACCTTAAGCTGTAAAATGAAAAATATGTCCAGCAGGTCGACTGGTGGGCGGTAGGGGTGCAACGGTACAGTTTTCCCACGGGTCTGTATACATCATGGTTTTTGGGCCATGGTAACAGTACGGTTTCAATATCTTAATATAAAACTACTCAGACTAGCAAAGGCCACATTGCATTGTAAAAATAATTAAAAGCACAGATATAATCAAACCACAAACAACAGTGCACTATCAGATCAAATTAAACAGCAAACATAAAACCACACAAATTAAATATAAATATAAAGTTTAGTCAGTCAGTCATCATCTACCGCTTTTCAACACCTCCCTCAGGCAGTCAGTTGTTCCCACCTGTCTGAAGACTGCCACCATCATCCCCATCCCCAAAGGCTCCACAGTGACAGGCCTGAATGACTATCGGCCAGTAGCTCTCACCCCGATAGTCATGAAGTGCTTCGAGAAACTGGTCAGAATGCACATCAAGGACAGCATCGACATCACTGTGGACCCCCACCAATTTGCATACAGGAACAACAGATCCACAGAGGACACCATCTCTTCTGTGGTCCACACAGCCCTCACTCACCTGGAGAGCAAAGACTCATATGTCCGCCTGCTCTTCCTCGACTTCACATCTGCTTTCAACACCATCATACCACAGACCCTGATCCATAAACTCCTTTCACTTGGACTGAGCCCCCCCCTCTGCAACTGGGTCCTGGACTTCCTGACAGACAGGCCGCAGTCAGTGAGGATTCATGACATCTCCTCCACCTCCATCACCCTCAGCACTGGCTCCCCCCAGGGCTGCGTGCTGAGCCCCCTTCTGTTCACCCTGCTCACTCATGACTGCTCACCTATACATCCGAGCTGTCACTTTGTGAAGTTTGCTGATGACACAGCAGTGGTTGGACGCATCAGCAACAATGATGAGTCCAGCTGCAGGAGGGAAGTGGAACACCTGGAGGGTTGGTGCAGGGTAAACAACCTCTGCATCAACACAAAGAAAACAAAGGAGATGATCGTGGACTTCAGGAGGAGCAGACATCCCCCCATTCTCCCCTGCACATCGGAGGAACAGCGGTGGAAGTGGTCTCCAGCTTCAGGTACCTGGGCGTGCATCTCAAGGACGACCTCACCTGGAGCAGCAACACTTCCAGCCTGGTCCGGAAGGCACACCAGCGCCTCTACTTCCTCAGGAGGCTGAGACGCGCTGGACTAGGAAGGTCAGCCCTTATCACCTTCTACAGATGTGTAGTGGAGAGTGTCCTGTGCTCCTGCATCACTGTGTGGCACGGCAGCTGCTCTGCAGCAGAGAAGAAGGCTCTGCAGAGAGTGGTGAAAGCTGCACAGAGAACCGTGGGCAGCAGCCTCCCCACCATCACGGACATCTTCACCTCCAGATGCAGGAAAAGGGCCACCTGCATCATGACAGATCCCACTCACCCGGCACACACACTGTTCACCCACCTCCCCTCAGGCAGGAGGCTACGGAGCATTAAGAGCAGAACTACGAGACTGAGGAACAGCTTCTTCCCTGGAGCTGTCAGACTCCTGAACTCTCTGTAACCCCCATAGCCCTGCGGCCCCCACCCCCAACGTACTGTACTTTGCACATGCCCCCAGTACCGTACACACCCTTGCACCAATTCTTTTTTTGCACAGCACCTTACCTCCAGAGGTTTAAAGTTTTGATCTCTTTTAAGTTATATTTGTTAAGTTAAACTGTCGGTTCTTATTTCTTATTTCTTATTTTATTATTCTTCTTATTGCTGGGCCGACCGGGTTCTGGAGAGACTGATTTTCGTTCTGACCTCATGTCTAATGTGTGTTGGTATGACAATAAAGAAATCTTGAATCTTGAATTGAATCTTTATCCTTCACCAGAGGGACGCGGGGGGTGCTGTGCCAATCTCAGCTACATCGGGCGATAGGCGGGGTACACCCTGGACAGTTCGCCAGTCCATCGCAGGGCCTCTCACACTCACTCCTATGGTCAATTTTGAGTGTCCAATTCACCTAATCCCCACATTGCATGTTTTTGGACTGTGGGAGGAAGCCGGAGAACCCGGAGAGAACCCACGCACACACGGGGAGAACATGCAAACTCCATGCAGAAAGGCCCTTGTTCCAACCGGGGCTACATTTGCAAAGAAATCTTCCCAACACTGACTGTGCGGATGTGCTGATTTCCAGACTTTGTTTTTGGTAATATGCCGACACAGTCAACAATAACCTGTTCAAAAGGTTCTTTGACAACAAGTATGGGCTTTAATGGAGCGACAGGAAGAACCTGATTTGGTTTGCCAGTAACGTGGCATGTGTGGCATGAACGGCAACATTTTGTCACATCTGATTTCAGACCAGGCCAGAAAAAGATTTATGTTTTCTGAATACCTAAATGACCGGACATGCTATGATCATGAGCTCGTAACGGCTGGGGCACCACGACCTGTGTTACAGACTCAGATGAAGAACCAGAGTTTAAGAATTAATTAAGTTTTTTTATTAATCCCCTTATAAAATATAGGATTTGTGATAAAGAAACATTTCAGCAAGTGCAGAAATATGAACATGTTCTACTTTAGCATGGTCAATACCACTATTCACCACAAGAGGTCTCTCTACACCACATGAAGAGGTTTAATGTGCGGTCGTGTTCATAAACAGAAATAAGACACAGTGAAAATGTTTTATACACAAACTCTGTAACAATCAAAAAACTGAAAATATACACCAACTATAACTGTAATAATAATAATGACAGGAAACAATGACACAAACACTTTTTTTCTGAAACTTTGTTACATTTATTTGTTTGGTTTTTTTTGTCTTTTGATGTGAAATTACACAGATGGAACTAAAATGAGTTTGTTGATTTAAAGTTGGTTCTGATGCCAGAAATAAAACATGTGAGTTAGAACAGAACCATGAGTCCAAATGTCCTCTAGGGGTCAGTGTATGTGGACGTCTGTAAACTCACTCACTCTCCCACACCAAAGTCCACAGAGAAAATCAGTGATTTTAACATCACAGCACACAGGAGTTGTTGATCCACTGCTGCATCCATCACTAAGTTCAAATGTCTTATTTTATCACTTCAGTGTTTGAAATATTTCATTTAGACTTAATTCAGTGACACAAAGTGACCACATGAGGCAGCAGAGGACCAGCAGCTCCTGTGTCCCCACCAGCTAAAATCACTGATTTTCTCTATGGGGTTTGGTGCAGGGAGAGTGAGTGTGTGTTTGTGTGCGTGTGTGTGTGTGTGTGTGTGTGACGTCATGATGGTGAGAAGAGAAGAAGATCAGTCAGCCATGTTTGGACCTTCTCTGGTTTGTGAGGACTGTGATCACAAAGAGTCCAGAGCTGAAAACCAGACTCTTCAGGATGAGCAGTGAGTAGAACAGAACCAGCAACCGGACCTGGAACTGAGATGGTGGAGGAGAAGATGTTGGAGGAGAAGATGGTGGAGGAGAAGACGGTGGAGGAGAAGATGGTGTAGGAGAAGACAGTGAAGGAAGAGCAGAAACTTCTGTAAAGATTCAAACAGACTTGGTGTCAGAGTCTTTGTCTACGTTCACGCTCTACGTTTGTTTTCAGGACGTTTTTATACTTTTTACACTTTTTACAGGAGAGTTTTAGAAATTTCAACTTTTGACTTTATTTTATCACCATTTTTAACTTAAAGTTTACATTTTGAATTGAAATGTTAAATGTCTGATTTTATTTTGTTAAAACAAACTTTACGTACATGTTAAAGTGCTACATACAGTATATGTATAAGTTAAATCAAATAATTTTATTACCTTGTTCTACCTGAGCTTCCACTGTTCCTCCCTCGTGTCTGACGTAGCAGCGATATTTATACGCGTACAGAGCGTCATGACGGACCAGCCTGATGGTGGCGACACGTCCCGACTCTCTGAGCTGCAGTTGCTCTCCCTCCTCAGCAGGGGGCAGCTCCTCCTGACGACCGCCCTCCTTCCTCTGTCTCTTCCAGAAGAACTGGACCGGAGGAGGAGACATGGCCGAGGCCACGCACAGCAGGGAGCTCCGCCCCTCCAGGGACACTGCTGGGTACACGGTCAACACTGGCGCCACCACCGGGTCATCTGAAGCAGTAAAAACATATGAAACATAAATGATATGTATAATATTATAATGTATTATATTTGTCATCTACTGTATGAACAAATACAACATATGTACGAATAAAACGACGCTTTTTCGTCCGTAGTGTAACGTCTGTATTGACTACAAGATACAGTCGCCGCTGTTTGTTCGATATAAAGAAAGACACAAAACACCACAACAATCAGGAAGTGACAGAGAAACTACTGTCACATCACCAGACCCGCACGCTACATCTCACCCAGAGAGGAGGCGTCAGAAGCGGTGTGAAAGGAAGCAGAAGCGAGGCAAGCGAGGAGGCATCCAAGCTAGGCGGGCAGCTAGCCCACACTGACCAGCGATACCATCCCTCATTACAGCAAATATACGCTCAGTGGACAATAAAATGGATCACATACAGCTTCTGAGATGTGTGCAGTGTGATGTGAGAGTCTGTTGTGTTTTCATTTTCACAGAGACATGACTACATGACAACATCCCGGACTCCACTATCCAGCTGGCACGGCTAACACTGACCAACAGCTTCATCCGTCAGGCTGTCAGGATGCTGAACTCTATGCACTACCTCCCTCTGCACTCTGTGTTTTATCTTTTGCACCTGCACTGTTGCACAATTGTGGTATCTGCTGCTACCATTACATATCCTGTTGCCTTTTTTTTTATATTATCTTATTTCAAACTTGTGCCGACGAGTAATGATCAGCAGTATTTCGATTTTTCTGTGTGTCCTGTACATAGGAAAAATAAAAGTCTTTGAATCTTGAACATATAAGTGACATATGTGACAATATCAGTGTCATAAATGTCATAAATGACATTTACATACATGTACTGTCCTGTACGTCGTCTTCTATGTTATCATCAGATCAAAGTTCATGAGATTATATTCTTTAATTTAAGACAATTCAAATACAACTTTAACTAAAATACAAATCTGATCATATTTAAAATAACTTTAAGTCAATCATTTACATAGTGATGAATATAGTATAATATCAGAAAATATAAGAATGAACAGGAATGACTGCTACAATTATTATCATTTATATTCTTTATATTTTTCATGTATTTTGGTTTGAAAAGAGTGAAAAATAAATAATAATATTTTAACCTCAACAAAAACAAACCTCCTGTTTTATCAGATTTTCTTTCATTTTACGACCAAACGTTGTTATTTTACTGTCATTAAAATTAATAATTACTCTTTAAAAATATTGAATTCTATTTGTAGGATTTTTTGTGAGTAAATTTCACAGAAATTGCTTCATAATAAAAAACTGTCTGTAAATGAAAAAGTTACCAAAACATTAACCATGATTTATTTTGTTTACATAGCAAATGAATTATTTTGTATATCCGTCTAAAATATGTTAAATATACAAAATGTATAATCTCATGATTCATTTATTTACACTTTAAGTTTAAATAAATTCTTCACTTTAACAACATAATAAATATTTATGGTCACGTAAAGAATATTATCATCAGAAAACAGAAACAATCAAAATACAAACATATTTGCATATATATTATTATACTATCAATATATGAGTTATATAAACATTTATCATTGTTAATATATGTCACAGAGAAATCAACACTATCATATTAATCACATTTCTATGTTACACAGTTTTTAGTCAATAATATAATATTTATAATGAGATTCACTGTTGATTCAAACAATGTATCATGATGCAGGTTATACTTTTATATTTGTCTTATTTTTTAACATGATTTGTATAATAACTGTGTCATAATGTGTTCAAATGAACGTATGAATGTACAGTGTTTACATGAATACACTCATAAAATATAATAAGTGAGAATCAGAGAGAATCTAAACTTTGTTCTTGACGACAAATGAACTTAAAAACAATATTAATCTTGTAGAGATTTGTAGGGAAATATGAAATATAAACTTTATAGATAATTCTGTATTTATCTGTGTGGAATTATGAGGATCAACATTTAAACCTTTAACTACAGAAAACAGACGTATGTTATTATTAATAAGATTAATATGGTCCATTATGATCATACAAATTAAAAGTAATCATTTTTTAAATATGATTATTAGTTTTTGTACAAAATCATGTAAAAATGTTTACAGTTAAATCCAGACAGTTGACAGAAGAACAAATTCATTTATTTTAGTTTTTATTTATTTATTCCACTTTTCAGTTTCAACAGAATTTCTTATTATTTTATCGACTGTCATGTTTTAGATCGTACTTTCTGAATCCATTTTATTCATTTGTATTTTCTTTGTTATTATTAATGTCTTTATTTCTCATTTATTGTTGTATTTTGATCGTTCGTGATTGTTTTTCAGTCGATTACTGAGATCTACCATCGCGTTTTCTCACGTCCTTAATTTGTCTTTTCAGTTTTTTTCTGCAACATGTTTGAATTTCATGATTTATTTCTATATTTATTATTTTAGAAGCGTGTGTTAGCGTCGCTGCTGCAGCGTTTAAATGTTTAAATGTCTAAACTTTGATAAGAGCGAGGCGGTCGTTATCGGCCGAAACTTAACACGCACTCATGTTTCCAAACATGTTTAATATAAATAAGAAGCATCAAATAAAACACCTCCATCTGCTTCACTTTCATGTTGTTTCTGTCTGTGCTTCGTTCACAGTGTTTGACTTTGTTTCTTTGTGACCAAATCATAAAAATACCACCACTAAAAACACTTAACAATAAGGGAAAATTAACTTACATTACTTAATGCTTTTATAAGCATTTACTAACAGTCTAATGTAACATTTATTAATGTGAATGAGGTGATTCAAGGGTCTATAAAGCTACGGATAATGTCAGTAATAACAGTTAATTAAAGCTTTAAGTAACAATTAATATTCATGTTTTCATAGGAAATTAAAAGTGACTTCTTACCTGTTACATAAAGTTTAGTTCCAGAGCCAAAGATCATGAACCACAGTGAAACACAGTGGAACAAAAACCTGAGTGTTTTTACACGTTCATCTTCATCCCAAAAACCTCTGTTTTCACACGTTCATCTTCATCCCAGCACCTCTGTTTTCACACGTTCATCTTCGTCCCAACACCACAGTTTTCACACGCTCATCCCAACACCTGTTTTCACGTTCATCTTAGTCCAACACCTCTGTTTTCACGTTCATCTTCGTCCCAACACCACTGTTTTCACACGCTCATCCCAACACCTCTGTTTTTACACGTTCATCTTCGTCCCAACAACACTGTTTTCACACGTTCATCTTCATCCCAACAACACTGTTTTCATACGTTCATCTTCTTCACAAACAAACGTTGATGAAACAACATGATGGAGGGGAACCATGTGACCTGGACTTCCTGTCACATGACACGTGATCTTCAGCTGGTTTTTGTTCAGGCAGCAGGAAACTTTTCTCACTGTGGGAATCATAACAGGAGCAGTAATATGAGGCTGAGTGAGAGGATTGAACTTTGTTTATCTTCAGTTCACAGATCTTCTTGTTGTTTTTCATCGCAGCTGTGAAGTCTTTAATCTGAGGATGATTGTAACCAGAATAACTGTCACCAGTGTTTCTATTTATATGCAGAATCACTCTGAAAGTTTCTGTCTCTCTCTTCTGGTACCAGAAGACATAAGTGCTACTACAAAGGTCAAGTCCTCCACAGCTGAAAGAAGCAGTTTCACCAACTCTCCTGGTCAATGACAGCTGCTCCTGGATCAGCTCTGCTGCCATGGCAACCAGCGCTGCAGACACACAGACAGATGGACAGAAGGTCAGTGAGGTGATGCTGGTCAGAGGTCGAGATCATTGGCCTCTGATTGGCTGGAGACACTCACCTGAACACAGACAGCACAGAGCAGCAGCTCGGAGCAGAACCATCTTCTTCTTCTTCTTCTTCTGCTTGTTCTTCTGCTTCTGCTTCTTCTTCTTCTAATTCTTCTTCTTCTTCTTCTTCACAAAGACACGTGTCAAATCTCCCATCAGCCCCTGCAGCTGCTGATCAGGCGTCTCCACTGAAGCTGCTGTGGTTTTTCCACCGAGTGAGAGACAAAAAAAGAGGTTTCATGTGAGAAGAATTCACTTGAGTGTGAAACTGTGTTTAAAGTCGACGATGAAGACGACTTTAAGAAGAATTATGTTTCTGTCTCCTTAAAGGGACAGTTCAGCTTTAACAAAAGTGAAGAAAATCTACGTCAGTTTATGTTTCTACGATCTCTACGTCACATGATCACGTCTTTATCTCACTGTGAGATAAACTGAAGTTCGTAAACCACTCACTCTCCTTCAAATTCAAATGTCTTCTTTTATAAATTCGGCTTTTAAAATCCTTTGTTCAGATTGACCTCAGTGACACAAAGTGACCACACGAGGCAGCAGAGGACCAGCAGCTCCTGTGTCCGCCAGCTAAAATCAGTGATTTTCTCTATGAGGTTTGGTGTGGGAGAGTGAGTGCTTTTACAGAATTACCTTTTGTGAAACCTCTGTTTCTATAATAAGTCAATAAAACACTGTGTATGAAAACAGCATTTTTAAGGACATTAAACCACGTACCTTATTCTGATTCTGCTTTAACTTCCTGGCTTTAAAATGATTTTCTTTTCTTGTGTTTTACACAAACACGTTTATTTTGCTGCTTTTTAATGGACACAACCGTTGTTTCTCTGTAAATGATCAGAAGACGGTGACGGTGTGTGTGAAGAGCATCATTTCATGTGACTCTGAAGAAACATTATAGATTTATCCTCCACACAAAATCTCATCATCCTGTCGTTTATGCACAACATTTGATTCAGATGGAAAATGAACGTGTTTTGAGGCGTGTGGATTTGAATCATTAAAAGATCAAATCAATAAGAGCTTTTTCATGATCAGGACCTTTGTTGGTTAAAGACAGGAAAAGTGAAAAGTATACAAATATAATGAATAAACAGTGTTTTAGTCTGTAAAGGTTTTCTGAGAGTGAAACTTTACTGAAGCTGAGTGAACACATGACAGTGAAACTTTACTAAAGCTGAGTGAACACATGACAGTGAAACTTTACTGAAGCTGAGTGAACACATGACAGTGAAACTTTACTGAAGCTGGTGAACACGACAGTGAAACTTTACTGAAGCTGAGTGAACACATGACAGTGAAACTTACTGAAGCTAACACATGACAGTGAAACTTTACTGAAGCTGAGTGAACATGGCGGTGAAACTTTACTGAAGTGAACACATGACAGTGAAACTTTACTGAAGCTGAGTAAACAAATGACAGTGAAACTTTACTAAAGCTGAGTGAACACATGACAGTGAAACTTGACTGAAGCTGGTGAACATGACAGTGAAACTTTACTGAAGCTGAGTGAACACATGAGTGAAACTTTACTGAAGCTGGTGAACACATGACAGTGAATACATGCGAGTGAACACATGACAGTGAATACATGCGAGTGAACACATGACAGTGAAACTCTACTGAAGCTGAGTGAACACATGACAGTGAACACGTCACTTGTTTTCACAGATATGAATCTGTTCTCTGTGGTTATTAAACTTTATAAAAACTGACTGAACCAACACACACCTGTGTGTGTGTGTGTGTGTGTGTTTCCGTTCACTCTGGTTTTTCACAGTAAAAACACAAAAACAGTTCTAATAATCAACGTCACTGTGTCCTTAAAGGGAAAGGTCAGTTTTTTTCAAACAGTGGCTGCATCAGACTGACTCATATTTGGGGTTGATGTCGCTGTGAGCGCCCCCTGTGTCTGGAACATTTCAGTGATTATGTCCACATCTTTATCTCACTGTTAGACTGAAGTTTGTAAACCACTCACTCTCCCACACCAAAGTCCATAGAGAAAATCAATTATTTAAATCACACACACACAGTTGTTGATCCACTGTTGCCTCCATCATTAAGTTCAAATGTCTTATTTTATAAAATTCAGTTCAATTCAGTTCAATTCAATTTAAAATATTTAATTTAGACTTAACTCAGTGACACAAAGTGACCACACAAGACAGCAGAGGACCAGCAGCTCCTGTGTCCCTGTGAGCTAAAATCACTGATTTTCTCTGAGGTTTGGTGTGTGGGTCTGTGTGTGTGTATATATATATATACATATATATATATATATGTATATATATATATATATATATATATACATATATATATCTGTACACATATATAGATGATATCTATATATACATATACATATATATATATATATATATATATATATATATATATATATATGTATATGTATATATGTTCATCAATGTGAATATAAAACAATTAAATTCAATTTATTTCAATTCAATTCAATTTTATTTGTATAGCACCAAATCATAACATACATTACCTCAAGGCACTGTACATAGACAACATCAAGGAGAGCAGAGAACCCCAACAGTTCACACAATGAGCAAACACTAGGCATCAGTGGAGAGAAAAAACTCCCTCTTAACAGAAGAAGAAATCTCTGACAGAACCAGGCTCAGAGATGTGCGGTCATCTGCCTCGACCAGTTGGGGTGAAAGGAAAATGGGGGACAGTGGAGAGGTGGGGGACAGAAAGGGGGGAAGAGAAAGGACAAGCGGGAGATGAGGGAGAGACAGAAGAGAGAGACCAGGAGCAGATACACAACAACTATATCAAGTTACAAGTTTATACAGTCAATGATATCGACTTTTAATTATAGCACAATAATAATGGTGATGATGTGTATGATATGGATAGCCTCGAAAAGTGGATCTTGATCCTGCAACCTGCAAGATGAGAATACAGAGAGAGAGAGAGGGAAGGAAGGAAAGACACAAACTAGGGAGAGAAAGAGACAAAGTTAACGACATATAAAAAGTCATATTCATACCCTGAGTGTGAGAGAGTGAATGTGCGTACACCACAGGAAAATCCCCCAGCAGTTTAGGTCTATAGCAGCATAACTAAGAGATGGTCCAGGTTTCCCTGAACCAGCTCTAACTATAAGCTTTATCAAAAAGGAAAGTTTTAAGTCTAACTTTAAATACAGAGAGAGGCTCCGCCTCCCGAACTATCATTGGAAGCTGGTTCCACAGGAGAGGAGGAGCCTGGGAAGGCTCTGCCATTCTACTCTTACAGACTCTGGGAACCACAAGTAAACCTGTATTTTGTGACCTAAGTGGTCTATTAGGGTGATAGGGTAAGACTAGGTCTTTCAGGTATGAAGGGGCCTGACCATTAAGTGCTTTGTACGTGAGGAGGAGGATTTTAAATTGAATTCTAAGTCACTTTAATTCTAAATTCAAAGTAACTCCAAGGTTCCTCACAGTGGAACTGGAAGCCAGGGTGATGTCATCTAAAGTGACAATGTGGGCAGAAAGTTTTTAGAAAGTTAGAAAGTTCCAGGTCATCCAGGACTTAATGTCTCTGAGACATTCCTGGAGTTGAACAACCTGATTTATTTCATCCGGCCTCGTTGATGAATATAGCTGTGTGTCATCTGCATAACAATGAAAATGTATGTTATGCTTTCTAATAATGTTCCCTAGTGGAAGCTTATATAAGGTAAAAAGTATAGGCCCAAGCACTGAGCCTTGTGGAACTCCACAATTAACTTTTGTTTGTAGTGAGGCTTTATCATTAACGTGAACAAACTGGAATCTGTCAGATAAGTATGATTTAAACCAGCAGAGGGCAGCACCTGTGATCCCAAGAGTCTGCTCCAATCTCTGCAGTAGAATATTAAGATCAATGGTGTCAAATGCAGCACTAAGATCTAACAGGACAAGTAAAGAAACTAGACCATTATCTGAGTTACTAACTTTAACTAGTGCTGTTTCTGTGCTATGGTTTCATCTAAAACATGACTGAAAATCTTCAAACAGGCCATTAATGTGCAAATATTCACATAATTGATTAGCCACTGCCTTTTTTAAGATTTTAGAAACAAAGGGAAGGTTAGATATAGGTCGGTAATTAGCTAAAATATCTGGGTCAAGGGTCGCTTTTTTGAGAAGGGGTTTAATAACTGCTATTTTAAACGTTTGGGGCACATATCCAGTTAATAAGGATAGATTAATTTGAGTTAATATAGAGTTGTTAATTAAAGGAAACACCTCTTTAAACAGTTTGGTGGGGATAGGATCTAACTGACAGGTTGATGGCTTAGATGATGAAACTAATGATGTTAACTCAGGGAGATCTATAGGGGAGAAACTGTCTAACTGTGCACCTGGTGCTTCTAAAGCTCTTGTGCTAAAAGATGAGTCAGTCCCAATATGAGGGAGGAGATGATCCATTTTTTCTCTAATTGATGTTATTTTATTCACAAAAAAGTTCATAAAGTCATCACTGCTCAGTGTTAAAGGAATAGATGGTTCAGTGGAGCTGTGGCTCTGTGTCAGCCTGGCTACAGTGCTGAAAAGAAATCTATGATTATTCTTATTTTCTTCAATTAAAGAAGAATAATAGGCAACGCTAGCTTTGTGTAGGGCTTTTTTGTAAGCTACAAAACCATCTTTCCAGGCTATATAAAATTCCTCTAGGTTACTGGAACACCATTTTCTTTCTAATCTACGTAACGTCTGTTTAAGAGCACGAGTATTGGAGTTAAACCATGGTGCTCGTCTCATCTGATTCACCACTTTCTTTTTCAGAGGGGCAACGCAGTCTAATGTAGTACGCAGTGAGGCTGCTGTACTATCAACAAGGTTATCTATGAGGGCGGGAGTAAAATCACAAAAGGTACCTTCAGATGTACTGACATATGGCACCGAGTTAAATAAAGGTTGTACTGTCTCTTTGAATGTATTAATATTATTATCAGACATTATTTCTTATTTATGTTATTGTAGTTCATTATTGAACAATTAAATGTGAGTAAATAATGATCAGTAAGGAGAGGGTTTTGAGGAACTATGTTTAAGTTATCAATATCAATACCATAAGTTAAAACAAGGTCGAGGGTGTGACTAAGGCAATGAGTTGGTTTATTAACGTGTTGAATAAAACCTATTGATTCCAACAGCGAGTTAAATGTGCAGCTAAGACTATCACGACTAACTCTGATAGGAACTCTGAATACGGTGCAGGTGGACGATAAACTGTGACTATTATAATTGGTTTCTCTGATTTCCAACTAGGATGAGATAGATTCAGAATAAGGCTTTCAAACGATGAATATCCTGGTTTGGGTTTGGGATTGATTAATAATCTAGTATTAAAAATGGCTGCTACACCTCCTCCTCAGTCTGAGCTTCTAGGTATATGGGTATTAGCATGAGTGGGTGGAGTTGACTCATTTAGACTAACGTAATCTTCTTCATGTAACCAAGTTTCAGTTACACAGAATAAATCAATACAATTGTCAGAAATTATTTTCACGTTCCTTAGGATGGAGTCACCAATCACCAGAGTTGGTTTCTCAGTCTGTGTGGTGCTGAGAGGGGAAAACTTGTTTGAGGTGTGAACAGGTTGGTGGTGGACAGGACTCTTAACACTACGCCTCTTACTGCGGACAGTCACCCAGCTAATGCTATGTGGTGCACACTGACTACAGGGGACTGGCTAACTGATTTAGCTTCTATGGTGCGGAGCCGAGAGACAACACAGGCAAGAGCAGGAGAAGGAGAGGGAGAGAGAGAAGCCATCGCTGGTAAGCTAACTTGTTACGCTAGCAAAGAAAGAAACACCATATGTTAATCTAAGTGAACGATAGAGTTTAAGCAAAAGTAGCGGGTGAAAGTATTAGTCAATTCAATAAAATGAGCGTTTGTTCAGTTAATTGATCGTTACAGTATATAGAAAACCGCAGAGAGAGCAGGAGACACACAGCATAACACCAGTGGAAGCACGGGAAGTGACACAGTACGTTACCGCCCCGTAAGTCAGGCCCCCTGTGCTGGAGGTGAAAAATCCCCACTTCAGATCGATTTTTGAGAATACTGTGGCTCCTGTCATGTCCTCCAGTATTTCTTCTATGCGAGGATGGGATGCCTTTCTGGCACTATGGCCTCATTCGCTCTGTGCATGTCCACACACAGTCTAGGCTCTTCCTTACCATGGTGAGACCCATGGTGTTGGTCCGTTTACTCTCTCAATGACATCAGCTTCCTCAAGTTGTGTCAATTTCTCCTCCACTTGTTTTCTCACACTGAAAGGTATCCTGCAAACAGGTTGTGCAACTGTCATCCACATGCAGCTTCAGCTGAAAGTCTTTCAGTTTTCCTAAGCCCTGAAAACAGTCTTTATATTTGTCCACTGTCTCAGCTGTGAAAGCTGTTATGTCTTGTGGCTGGACTGTTTTCAAATGTTCAATAGGGCCGATGTGTAGAAGTCCCAATTTCACAGCAGTGTGTCTGCCTAACACACACATTTGTGCCTCTTCAATCACTTGGATTGTTGCTGCGATCGTTTCTGATGGTTCATTAGCTTTAGCATTAGCCTACTCATTGGTCATTTATTAATATGGACAGTATTCCCTCTGCAGCACACTCATTTACTGTAAACACATGGTCATCTTCACTGTCACTGGGTCCTTGGTGTGTTACTGTGGTTATGACTCTGTTTACTTAATGTGTTGTCTTTGTCTTGCACATCTTTGCGAAATGTCCTTCTTTCCCACAGTTATTACACTTTTTGTTCTTTGTCACTGTGCACTCACGGCTCATGTGTCCTGTACGCCCACTCCTGTAACACTTGATGCTCATCATGTGGCGACTGACTTTGGGTTTTGGAGAATCTGGATCTTACAGATTTATATCTACTTCTGTTACGTGTCTTTTCCACAGCATTAACTGTTAATTTCTCCATACTTTCAGCATGATAATCTGCTGTCTCCATCACTTTTAAATGTTTTTCTCGCAGTGTGTTTGACAAGCATTTATCAATCACTTGATCACGTATGAATTCATCTCTGTTGTCCCCAAATTCACATGTAGCTGCAAGCTTCTTTAATCTTCGCACAAAACGGTCTATGGACTCTCTTTGTGTTTGTTCTGCTTGTCTAAACACATGTCTTTCATAGGGAATATTTTTCTGTGGTGTAAAATAGGCATTCAGCTTGTTTACTGCACCATCATAGCCACCTTTGTTTGCAGTTCAATCCATAGTGAAGAAGATGTCTTGGACTTCGGCTCCTGCTAAATGTAGTAATAAAGCCCTTTTTCCGTGCATCTTTACGGATTCCCGATGCAACTAAATAGAGTTCAAACTATTTAGCCATTGTTGTCAGCGGATGCCGACATTAGCTGAGTCGCTCAACACATCAAACGGAGTTACCCTCGGTAGCGCCATGCTCACAGTCCGTTCACTTTTCTTCTTCCTCCTCGTCAGATTCAACTTTCGTTCCAACTGGTTCTGCTTTCTCCGCGTACTGTTTTAGATCCTCGTCACCATTTGTAATGTTTCTCAACTTCTTCTTAACATTAACGTTAACAGTCGTACACCGCTCGGACGGTCATCACCATGCTTTTTATTTACTTCTCTCCCGCTCTCATACAAGTCACATACTCGTTACGCATACACAATATGAGTTGCCAGACACTACAATGCAACAAACACATGTTTTATTATTTATTTACATTTCATCATGTTTTGTTATTTGTGTAAAGAACAAATATGTGGTTCATTCCAAAATAATGATCTTTGGTTTTATTCCACCTTTAAATGAAGAAAAGTCATCAAAATGTAATCAAATGTAATGAGTTCTATTACTTTGAGAAGGTCAACATTTCCAAAGTAATCTTCCCAACACTGACTGTGCGGATGTGCTGATTTCCAGACTTTGTTTTTGGTAATATGCCGACACAGTCAACAATAACCTGTTCAAAAGGTTCTTTGACAACAAGTATGGGCTTTAATGGAGCGACAGGAAGAACCTGATTCGGTTTGCCAGTAACGTGGCATGTGTGGCATGAACGGCAACATTTTGTCACATCTGATTTCAGACCAGGCCAGAAAAAGATTTATGTTTTCTGAATACCTAAATGACCGGACATGCTATGATCATGAGCTCGTAACGGCTGGGGCACCACGACCTGTGTTACAGACTCAGATGAAGAACCAGAGTTTGGTGTCCAGTGATGCATTAAAACACCATCATCAATCAGGTAACATGCAGACTTCTCACACTTTCATTTTTAACAAGAAGAAAACAAGGGGACAAAGTTACATCAGTTTCTTTCGCACTCATTTGCTCATCTTTGTTTACAGAAAGTGACAAAGGCTGAAGCTCCACAACCTCAGGAACAGAAACAGTTTCATTACTGTCAGCAGGAAGTAGTGTACCATAGAGTTTCAGTAAAACACACACAACCACAAAATACACTATCATGCACTATATGCACTAACACCAACGAGACAGTTGATCTGCAACAAGCACACGCACACCACTGTGCATTATAACAGCGAGAGGATACAGCAGCATCACCACCACATTTTCTGTTCTGTCACTCAGCAACTGGATTTCACAAAAACAAGCTTCCACATAAGCGTAGGCGTCAGATACGCCGGGGTCATGTCCCAGCACTTCTACACTTTTATCAGTTTATCATCAACAACTGTGGAATTAATTAAACTGATGACATCACACTCATGGTACCGCCCCTGAACTGATGGTGATGTGATGATTAAGATTAAGATGATGATGATATTGATGAAGATGATGATGTGATGATGAAGATGACACACATACATATATATATAAAATATAGGATTTGTGATAAAGAAACATTTCAGCAAGTGCACAAATATGAACATGTTCCACTTTAGCATGGTCAATACCACTACTCACCACAAGAGGTCTCTCTACACAACATCAAGTGGTTTAATATGTCCGTTCATAAACAGAAATAAGACACAGTGAAAATGTTTTATACACAAACTCTGAATCAAACAAAAAACTGAAAACATACAGCAACTATAACTGTAATAATAATAATGACAGGAAACAATGACACAAACACTTTTTTTCTGAAACTTTGTTACATTTATTTGTTTTCTTTAGGTTTTTTTTTGTCTTTTGATGTGAAATTACACAGATGGAGTTTGTCGGTTCTGATGCCAGTAAATAAAACATGTGAGTAAGAACAGAACCACGAGTCCAAATGTCCTCTAGGGGTCAGTGTATGTGGACGTCTTTAAACTCACTCACTCTCCCACACCAAAGTCCACAGAGAAAATCAGTGATTTTAACATCACAGCACACAGGAGTTGTTGATCCACTGCTGCATCCATCACTAAGTTCAAATGTCTTATTTTGTCACTTCAGTGTTTGAAATATTTCATTTAGACTTAATTCAGTGACACAAAGTGACCACATGAGGCAGCAGAGGACCAGCAGCTCCTGTGTCCCCACCAGCTAAAATCACTGATTTTCTCTATGGGGTTTGGTGCAGGGAGAGTGAGAGTGAGTGTGTGTTTGTGTGCTTGTGTGTGTGTGTGTGAGACATCATGATGGTGAGAAGAGAAGAAGATCAGTCAGCGATGTTTGGACCTTCTCTGGTTTGTGAGGACTGTGATCACAAAGAGTCCAGAGCTGAAAACCAGACTCTTCACGATGAGCAGTGAGTAGAACAGAACCAGCAACCGGACCTGGAACTGAGACGGTGGAGGAGAAGACGGTGGAGGAAGAGCAGAAACTTCTGTAAAGATTCAAACAGACTTGGTGTCAGAGTCTTTGTCTACGTTCACGCTCTACGTTTGTTTTCAGGACGTTTTTATACTTTTTACACTTTTTACAGGAGAGTTTTAGAAATTTCAACTTTTGACTTTATTTTATCACCATTTTTAACTTAAAGTTTACATTTTGAATTGAAATGTTAAATGTCTGATTTTATTTTGTTAAAACAAACTTTACGTACATGTTAAAGTGCTACATACAGTATATGTATAAGATAAATCAAATCATTTTATTACCTTGTTCTACCTGAGCTTCCACTGTTCCTCCCTCGTGTCTGACGTAGCAGCGATATTTATACGCGCACAGAGCGTCATGACGGACCAGCCTGATGGTGGCGACACGTCCCGACTCTCTGAGCTGCAGTTGCTCTCCCTCCTCAGCAGGGGGCAGCTCCTCCTGACGACCGCCCTCCTTCCTCTGTCTCTTCCAGAAGATCTGGACCGGAGGAGGAGACATGGCCGAGGCCACGCACAGCAGGGAGCTCCGCCCCTCCAGGGACACTGCTGGGTACACGGTCAACACTGGCGCAACCACCGGGTCATCTGAAGCAGTAAAAACATATGAAACATAAATGATATTTATAATATTATAATGTATTATATTTGTCATCTACTGTATGAACAAATACAACATATGTACGAATAAAACGACGCTTTTTCGTCCGTAGTGTAATGTCTGTATTGACTACAAGATACAGTCGCCGCTGTTTGTTCGATATAAAGAAAGACACAAAACACCACAACAATCAGGAAGTGACAGAGAAACTACTGTCACATCACCAGACCCGCACGCTACATCTCACCCAGAGAGGAGGCGTCAGAAGCGGTGTGAAAGGAAGCAGAAGCGAGGCAAGCGAGGAGGCATCCAAGCTAGGCTGGCAGCTAGCCCACACTGACCAGCGATACCATCCCTCATTACAGCAAATATACGCTCAGTGGACAATAAAATGGATCACATACAGCTTCTGAGATGTGTGCAGTGTGATGTGAGAGACTGTTGTGTTTTCATTTTCACAGAGCCATGACTACATGACAACATCCCGGACTCCACTATCCAGCTGGCACGGCTAACATGCTACCATACGGAATCTTTGGGGAAGGAGGAAATACACGAGGTGGGGGTGTGTGTGTTTACATCAGCAACGCTTGGTGCCGAAATGTTGTTATGTACAAACACTGTTCTCCGCTGGAGGAGTTTATGATTATTAAGTGCCGGCCTTTCTATCTGCCGAGGGAGTTCGCGCAGTTCTGATAGTTGCTGTTTACATCCCTCCCACCGCTAACAACAGTGATAGGAACAAACAGCACATACAGACGGATTCCTTGTCACCGCTGGGGACTTTAATCATGCGGATCTTAAGGTTGTGTTGCCAAAACTGCACCAACATGTTGATTTTCCAACAAGAGGAAACAACACATTAGACCTCGTTTATGCAAGGGAGCATACAAGGCCTCCCTCCTCCCTCACCTGGGTCTCTCTGAACACATCACCATTATGCTAACACCTGCATACAGACCCAGAGTGAGGGCCATCAGACCGACAGCAAAGGATGTACGTGTGTGGCCAGAGGAGGCCTCCTATGCTCTGCAGGACTGTTTTAACACCACTGATTTGGATATTTTCAAGCAAGCAGCAACTCAAAACAATTGGACAGACATACAGGAATACACTGAGACTGTCACAGCATACATCACAAAATGCACAGATGATGTTACGCACAGCAAAACTATCACCATTCGTCCCAACCAGGAACCATGGCTGACTGGAGAGGTTTGTGGGCTCCTTGGGGCTCGAGATGCAGCCTTTAGGGTCGGTGACACCGCAGGCCTAGCAACAGCACGAGCCAACCTGTCTCGTGGTATCAGGGAAGCAAAGGAACAATACAGCAAAAGAAATATCTGGTCACTTCAGCAACACCAGAGACACACAGAATCTCTGGTGGGTATTCAAACAGTTACTACAAACCCCCTCCCCGGACTTGTGCTAACAATACCTTGCTGCTTAACAACTTAAATTTCACTTTAGCCTCTTTGACACGCAAAACTGCATGCCAGCACAGAAGACCACCCCTCCCCCGGGCGAACAGGCTGTGTGTCTGACCACAGCCAGCGTGCAGAGGTCCCTCTCCAGGATCAACACACGCAAGGCAGCTGGATCAGACAACATATCTGGTCGTGTTTTAAAGGACTGTGCTGAGGAGCTCAAGGATGTCCTGACAGACATCTTCAACATCTCCCTGAGCCATTCCGTCACAATAATACCGATCCCTAAGAAGCTCCTACCATCCAGCCACAATGACAACAGCCCACTGCTCTTCACACTGCTGATCCGTGACTATGTGCCAACTTACAGCCCAATCACATCAGCAATAGAAAATGTCATCACTAGCTGTGTCACTGTGGGGCACAGAGGCTGCACTGCCTCATGCCGGAAGGCTCTGCAGGGCATAGTGAAAACAGCCAGGAGGATCATCGGTGCCTCTCTGCCCTCCCTCATCTTCAACACTCGCCTCACCCGTAGAGCCATCAGCATTGTGGGTGAAACCACTGACCCCTCACACCCACACCTCAGCCTCATGCCTTCAGGGAGAAGGTACCGGAGCCTCCAGGTACGCTCCACAAGACTGACCAACAGCTTCATCCATCAGGCTGTCAGGATGCTTAACTCCATACACTACCTCCCTTTGCACTCTGTGTTTCAGATATCTGCTGCTACCATTACATATCCTGTTGCTGATTTTTGCACTGCTGTCTGTTGTCCCCTAAATGTTAAGTTCTTACCACCTAGTTTTATTTTTAAATTATTCTTTTAAAAAAAACTTTTTTATTGTCTTATTTTAAACTTGTGCCGACGATAATAATATTTTAACCTCAACAAAAACAAACCTCCTGTTTTATCAGATTTTCTTTCATTTTACGACCAAACGTCGTTATTTTACTGTCATTAAACTGAATAATTACTCTTTAAAAATATTGAATTCTATTTGTAGGATTTTTTGTGAGTAAATTTCACAGAAATTGCTTCATAATAAAAAACTGTCTGTAAATGAAAAAGTTACCAAAACATTAACCATGATTTATTTTGTTTACATAGCAAATGAATTATTTTGTATATCCGTCTAAAATATGTTAAATATACAAAATGTATAATCTCATGATTCATTTATTTACACTTTAAGTTTAAATAAATTCTTCACTTTAACAACATAATAAATATTTATGGTCACGTAAAGAATATTATCATCAGAAAACAGAAACAATCAAAATACAAACATATTTGAATATATATTATTATACTATCAATATATGAGTTATATAAACATTTATCATTGTTAATTTATGTCACAGAGAAATCAACACTATTATATTAATCACATTTCTATGTTGCACAGTTTTTAGTCAATAATATAATATTTATAATGAGATTCACTGTTGATTCAAACAATGTGTCATGATGCAGGTTATACTTTTATATTTGTCTTATTTTTTAACATGATTTGTATAATAACTGTGTCATAATGTGTTCAAATGAACGTATGAATGTACAGTGTTTACATGAATACGTCTAATAAGTGAGAATCAGAGAGAATCTAAACTTTGTTCTTGACGACAAATGAACTTAAAAACAATATTAATCTTGTAGAGATTTGTAGGGAAATATGAAATATAAACTTTATAGATAATTCTGTATTTATCTGTATGGAATTATGAGGATCAACATTTAAACCTTTAACTACAGAAAACAGACGTATGTTATTATTAATAAGATTAATATGGTCCATTATGATCATACAAATTAAAAGTAATCATTTTTTAAATATGATTATTAGTTTTTGTACAAAATCTTGTAAAAATGTTTACAGTTAAATCCAGACAGTTGACAGTAGAAAAAATTCATTTATTTTAGTTTTTATTTATTTATTCCACTTTTCAGTTTCAACAGAATTTCTTATTATTTTATCGACTGTCATGTTTTAGATCGTACTTTCTGAATCCATTTTATTCATTTGTATTTTCTTTGTTATTATTAATGTCTTTATTTCTCATTTATTGTTGTATTTTGATCGTTCGTGATTGTTTTTCAGTCGATTACTGAGATCTACCATCGCGTTTTCTCACGTCTTTAATTTGTCTTTTCTGTTTTTTTCTGCTACATTTGCGACATGTTTGAATTTCATGATTTATTTCTATATTTATTATTTTAGATGTGTGTGTTAGCGTCGCTGCTGCAGCGTTTAAATGTTTAAATGTCTAAACTTTGATAAGAGCGAGGCGGTCGTTATCGGCCGAAACTTAACACGCACTCATGTTTCTAAACATGTTTAATATAAATAAGAAGCATCAAATAAAACACCTCCATCTGCTTCACTTTCATGTTGTTTCTGTCTGTGCTTCGTTCACAGTGTTTGACTTTGTTTCTTTGTGACCAAATCATAAAAATACCACCACTAAAAACACTTAACAATAAGGGAAAATTAACTTACATTACTTAATGCTTTTATAAGCATTTACTAACAGTCGTTCATGTTTTAACGTAACATTTATTCATGTGAATGAGGTGATTCAAGGGTCTATAAAGCTACGGATAATGTCAGTAATAACAGGTAATTAAAGCTTTAAGTAACAATTAATATTCATGTTTTCATAGCAAATTAAAAGTGACTTCTTACCTGTTACATAAAGTTTAGTTCCAGAGCCAAAGATCATGAACCACAGTGAAACACAGTGGAACAAAAACCTGAGTGTTTTCACACGTTCATCTTCATCCCAAAAACCTCTGTTTTCACACGTTCATCTTCATCCCAGTACCTCTGTTTTTACACTTTCATCTTCATCCCAACACCTCTGTTTTCACACGTTCATCTTCATCTCAACACCTGTTTTTTCACACGTTCATCTTCATCCCAACACCTCTGTTTTCACACGCTCATCTTCGCCCCAACACCACAGTTTTCACACGCTCATCCCAACACCTGTTTTCACACGTTCATCTTCGTCCCAACACCTCTGTTTTCACACGTTCATCTTCGTCCCAACACCACTGTTTTCACACGCTCATCCCAACACCTCTGTTTTTACACGTTCATCTTCGTCCCAACAACACTGTTTTCACACGTTCATCTTCATCCCAACAACACTGTTTTCATACGTTCATCGCAACACCACTGTTTTCACTAGTTCATCCCAGCACCACTGTTTTCACACGTTCGTCCCAACACCACTGTTTTCACACGTTCATCTTCTTCACAAACAAACGTTGATGAAACAACATGATGGAGGGGAACCATGTGACCTGGACTTCCTGTCACATGACATGTGATCTTCAGCTGGTTTTTGTTCAGGCAGCAGGAAACTTTTCTCACTGTGGGAATCATAACAGGAGCAGTAATATGAGGCTGAGTGAGAGGATTGAACTTTGTTTATCTTCAGTTCACAGATCTTCTTGTTGTTTTTCATCGCAGCTGTGAAGTCTTTAATCTGAGGATGAATGTAACCAGAATAAATGTCACCATTGTTTCTATTTATACGCAGAATCACTCTGAAAGTTTCTGTCTCTTTCTTCTGGTACCAGAAGACATAAGTTCTACACAGGTCAATTCCTCCACAGCTGAAAGAAGCCGTATCACCAACTCTCCTGGTCAATGACAGCTGCTCCTGGATCAGCTCTGCTGCCATGGCAACCAGCGCTGCAGACACACAGACAGATGGACAGAAGGTCAGTGAGGTGATGCTGGTCAGAGGTCGAGATCATTGGCCTCTGATTGGCTGGAGACACTCACCTGAACACAGACAGCACAGAGCAGCAGCTCGGAGCAGAACCATCTTCTTCTTCTTCTTCTTCTGCTTGTTCTTCTGCTTGTTCTTCTGCTTCTGCTTCTGCTTCTTCTAATTCTTCTTCTTCTAATTCTTCTTCTTCTTCTTCTTCACAAAGACACGGTGTCAAATCTCCCATCAGCCCCTGCAGCTGCTGATCAGGCGTCTCCACTGAAGCTGCTGTGGTTTTTCCACCGAGTGAGAGACAAAAAAAAAGAGGTTTCATGTGAGAAGAATTCACTTGAGTGTGAAACTGTGTTTAAAGTCGACGATGAAGACGACTTTAAGAAGAATTATGTTTCTGTCTCCTTAAAGGGACAGTTCAGCTTTAACAAAAGTGAAGAAAATCTACGTCAGTTTAAGTTTCTACGATCTCGACGTCACATGATCACGTCTTTATCTCACTGTGAGATAAACTGAAGTTCGTAAACCACTCACTCTCCTTCAAATTCAAATGTCTTCTTTTATAAATTCGGCTTTTAAAATCCTTTGTTCAGATTGACCTCAGTGACACAAAGTGACCACAGGAGGCAGCAGAGGACCAGCAGCTCCTGTGTCCGCCAGCTAAAATCAGTAATTTTCTCTATGAGGTTTGGTGTGGGAGAGTGAGTGCTTTTACAGAATTACCTTTTGTGAAACCTCTGTTTCTATAATAAGTCAATAAAACACTGTGTATGAAAACAGCATTTTTAAGGACATTAAACCACGTACCTTATTCTGATTCTGCTTTAACTTCCTGGCTTTAAAATGATTTTCTTTTCTTGTGTTTCACACAAACACGTTTATTCTGCTGCTTTTTAATGGACACAACCGTTGTTTCTCTGTAAATGATCAGAAGACGGTGACGGTGTGTGTGAAGAGCATCATTTCATGTGACTCTGAAGAAACATTATAGATTTATCCTCCACACAAAATCTCATCATCCTGTCGTTTATGCACAACATTTGATTCAGATGGAAAATGAGCGTGTTGTGTGGATTTGAATCATTTAAACGATCAAATCAATAAGAGCTTTTTCATGATCAGGACCTTTGTTGGTTAAAGACAGGAAAAGTGAAAAATATACAAATATAATGAATAAACAGTGTTTTAGTCTGTAAAGGTTTTCTGAGAGTGAAACTTTACTGAAGCTGAGTGAACACATGACAGTGAAACTTTACTGAAGCTGAGTGAACACATGACAGTGAAACTTTACTGATGACGAATTTCGAAACTTTGCTAAAGCTGAAACACATGAGTGAACACAGTGAAACTTTCCTGAAGCTGAGTGAACGCATGACAGTGAAAACTTTCCTGAAGCTGGTGAACACATGACGGTGAAACTTTACTGAAGCTGAATGAACATGACAGTGAAACTTTACTGAAGCTGAATAGACGCATGACAGTGAAACTTTACTGAAGCTGGTGAAAACTTACTGAAGCTGAGTGAACATGACAGTGAAACTTTACTGAAGCTGAGTCAACACAAACACGCTGACAGTGAAACTTTACTGAAGTAGTCAACACGCTGACAGTGAAACTTTACTGAAGCTGAGTCAACACATGACGGTGACGGTGAAATCACGCATGACGTTTTACTGTAGAAACATGACCAGTGAACGCATGAACTGCATGACAGTGAAACTTTACTGAAGCTGAGAGTCAAACACATGACATGAAACTTACTGAGTGAACACATGACAGGTTACTGAAGCTGAGTCAACACACATGACAGTGAACACATGACAGTGAAACTTTACTGAAGCTGAGTGAACACACATGACAGTGAAACTTTACTGAAGCTGAGTCAACACATGACAACACATGACAGTGAAACTTTACTGAAGCTGAGTCAACACACGACGGTGAAACTTTACTGAAGCTGGTCAACACATGACAGTGAACACATGACAGTGAAACTTTACTGAAGCTGAGTCAACACATGACAGTGAAACTTTACTGAAGCTGAGTCAACATGACGTGAACACATGACAGTGAAACTTTACTGAAGCTAGAGTCACATGACACACACTGACAGTGAAACTTTACTGAAGCTGAGTCAACACATGACAGTGTGAACACATGACAGTGAGTGAGTCAACACTTTACTGAAGCTGAGTCAACACATGACAGTGAAACTTTACTGAAGTGAGTCAACACATGACAAACTTACTGTGAACACTGAAGCTGACGGACAGTGAAACTTTTGCTGAGTCAACACATGACAACACATGACAGTGAAACTTTACTGAAGAAGAGTGAGTCAACACATGACAGTGAAGCTTTACTGAAGCTGAAGGTCAACACATGACAGTGTATGACAGTGAACACACATGACAGTGAATACATGACAGTGAACACATGACGGTGGCGTCACTTGTTTTCACAGATATGAATCTGTTCTCTGTGGTTATTAAACTTTATCAAAAACTGACTGAACCAACACACACCTGTGTGTGTGTGTGTGTGTGTGTGTGTGTGTGTGTGTGTGTGTGTGTGTGTGTGTGTGTGTTTCCGTTCACTGTGGTTTTTCACAGTAAAAACACAAAAACAGTTCTAATAATCAACGTCACTGTGTCCTTAAAGGAAAAGGTCAGGTTTTTTCAAACAGTGGCTGCATCAGATACTGACTGACTCATATTTGGGGTTGATGTCGCTGTGAGTGCCCCCTGTGTCTGGAACATTTCAGTGATTAAGTTCACATCTTTATCTCACTGTTTGACTGAAGTTCGTAAACTCTCACTCACTCTCCCACACCAAAGTCCATAGAGAAAATCAATGATTTTAACATCACACACAGCAGTTGTTGATCCACTGCTGCCTCCATCACTAAGTTCTGATTTTGTAAAATTCAGATTGACCTCAGTGACAGAAAGTGACCACACGAGGCAACAAAGGACCAGCACCAGCTAAAATCACTGATTTTCTCCAGGGACTTTGGTGTTGGAGAGTGAGTGGTTTGCAAACTTCAGTTTCCTGTCTTGGAAAAGTCCATCTAACAGTGAGATAAAGATGTGAACATGTGTCATGACCTCATACAAACACATTTTAAAGTTAAAGTTAGTTTTTATTAATCCCCTTAGGGAAAGTATTCCTCTGCATTTTGACCCATCCTAGAATTAGGAGCAGTGGGCTGCCACACTGAGTGGCGCCCGGGGAGCACAGAACTTTCTTGTATTTAACTTTTTTCTGTATTTTGGCTGCTGTTTACATTATAATGTAAACTGAATTGATTTTACTGTGAATTAAGTCCATTCAGTCAATGCGGACGCTGTTGCCCTCACAGTGAGGTTAACTTTTATTCTGCTGCCCTCTGGTGGCTGAAGTGAAAAGCTGCTCCACGCCAGCAAAACAAGATCTCTAATTCCAAGTGCAATTTGTTTTTTAACCAAGCTTTTCATCCCCAGCTGCAGTAAAGAGCAGCTTAGCGTGTCATTTGATTCTGTGTCAGTTTTATTGCTTTGTTTGTTTTGTTCCTCTCACGTCTTTTACATTTGTGTCCTATCTGATTTTTAAAAGCGTGTTTTTTTTATGACTTTCTCTACGGCTCCTTTTATGATTATGTTTATTCAGATTTCCACCTTGGCGGACGACAAAGTTCCACTCTATTCTAAAAAGACTTTAAATTGGTTCTGAAGCGCGTTCTTGTCGAGAAACTTCGCTGCTGTGGTTGCTTTCTATGGCATTTATTAACACTTATTATATAAAAACATACAAGTGTTTAATACCAGTTTTATTATTCAGTGAAAAGCCTAAATTCCATGAATTACACTCCATTGGACTTTGATGTCCTTAAAGGCCGAGTGAGCCGTTTGCAAACGTCAGTTTATTTTAATATTTTAACAAATAAAATTAATCTGAGAATAAAATGTAGACTACAGTTCGGTGTTTTTGCTTAAAGTTGTTTTTTTACTCCTTAAATTTCCCGAGTCAGAGGCTGACGTCACTGTCCTTCCACTTCCTGACACAACAAAAAAACGTCGTTGTGGCGTGTTGCATTCTGGGAGCTGAAGTTTGCTGCACTTGTATAGTTGCTTGTGTTCACCACGCGCCAGTATTTGCGGGTTTTGGTAAACGTTAAACGGCCCCTCCGTCTTTTTTTTAAACAACACACGCGGAAAAGAAGAATAAACGCGGCGAACGATCGAGTTATGACAACGCCGTGACGCAGCAAAAACTACAACTCCCACAACATGGCGGCGTCACAGCGTCTCACGTTCACAGCAGCAGCAGCCAGTCACCACGGGAGGAAAAAAACACCGCCGCTTCCGTGTTGTTCTTCTTCTCATATTTTGGTCAGAAAAAGCGTCACTCGCGGCTCCGGTGTCACCGAACTCTGACTGTCATGGTTCTGTGAAAAGCTCGCGAACAACTTCCCGCCCTCTCCCCCCACCCCGTCCCCACCCGACATGATGTCGCTGCTCCAGAGCTCCAAGAAGAAAGACAAGCGGGTTCTGTGCGGAACCTGCCCGGACCCCAAGTGTCAGGCTCGGCTCTTCTTCCCCGCTCACGGCTCCGTTAGCATCGAGTGCACCGAGTGCGGACAGCGGCACGAGCAGCGGAACCTACTCCACGTCGAGGAGGTGACGGACCCGGATGTCGTGCTCCACAATCTGCTCCGGAACGCGCTGCTCGGCGTCACCGGGGCCCCGAAAAAGGGTACGGAGCTGGTGAAGGTGATGGGACTGTCCAACTACCACTGCAAGCTGCTGTCCCCGGTCCTCAGCAGGTATGGCTACGAACCACGTGATGATGTCAACACCTCCCGCCACGGTTATCCCGTTCTAAGCCAGTGCGGTTCACGATGTTACTGCGATAATTGTGTTTTAAGAACACAGAATATTTTCAGATCGTTGATGTCAACCACTGGTGATGGACGTACATTAGATGACCTCCATTTTGTTTGTATAACCTTTCAGAAAATGTGCACTATTATAAATGAGGAATTGTTGGTCAACTTCAAAAAGTCACCAGATAAAAACCTTGTCTGGAGCCTTAAGACTAAGATTAAGATTTTACACCAAATATTACGCAACAAACTCTGGCCTTTGCAGCAAGAAGACCCAGGTCCATGACCTGGTCAGAACAAGGGTCTTGCGTTGAGTTTCCTTGTGTGGGTGCAGGTTCTCCCAGAGTCAAAAAACATGGTTGACTAGAGTCAATTTAAAGTAAGAACAACGTGATGTCTAACAGTTGAGGTTCCGACTTTTCTGATGTTGTACCAACACGATATATAAAGGTCACCTGACAGAATTGTCCGGATCAAAACAATGCGTTGGAAAATTGTTTCACAGCATTTGGTGAGAAATAGATATCTTAAGGGTCCAGTATGCACTTAAATTGTGTGTGTTTTTAAATGTGTATAAGCGCTTTAAAATACAAATTATATGTTTGTTTGTTTTTAGTTTTAAGTTTGTTACAAGTGCCGCAACTGATTTCCAAGATATATTGTGTCATGGAATCAAGATACAAACATATTTAAAAAAATGTCTTCTGTCAAACACAGGTACGGCATGGACAAACAAACAGGCAAGGCCAAGCTTCTGAGGGACATGAACCAAGGTGAGATGTTTGACTGCTCGCTTCTTGGAGACCGAGCTTTCCTGATCGAACCAGACCATGTGTCCACCATGGGCTACGGCAAGGACCGGTCCGGAAGCCTCATTTACCTCCACGACACACTGGAGGAGATAAAGAAAGCCAATGGGAACAGAGAGTGTCTCATCCCGGTCCATGTAGACGGTGACGGGCACTGCCTGGTCCACGCCGTGTCCAGAGCACTTGTGGGCAGAGAACTGTTTTGGCATGCACTCAGAGAGAACCTCAAACAGAACTTCAAGCAGAACCTGGAACACTACAAAGCCCTGTTCCAGGATTTCATTGACTCTGCAGAGTGGGAGGACATCATCAACGAGTGTGACCCCCTCTTTGTCCCACCTGAGGGAGTGCCGCTTGGACTGCGCAACATCCACATATTTGGTTTGGCCAACGTCCTCCACCGTCCCATCATCCTGCTGGACTCCCTGAGTGGGATGAGGAGTTCCGGTGATTACTCTGCGACCTTCCTGCCTGGCCTGGTGGCCGAGGAGCGGTGTCAGGGGAAAGACGGCAAGCTCAACAAACCAATCTGCATCGCCTGGAGCAGCTCCGGCAGGAACCACTACATCCCGCTTGTGGGGATCAAGAACACGATGCTACCCAAACTGCCGGCCCAGCTGCTGCCCAAGGCGTGGGGCGTCCCGCAGGAGCTCATCAGGAAGTACGTCAGGCTGGAAGCGGACGGAAGCTGTGTGATCGGTGGTGACCGCAGTCTGCAGGATAAATATCTGATGAGACTGGTCAACGCCATGGAGGAGGTGTTCATGGAGAAGCATAGCATCCATCCGTCGCTGGTGGCCGACGTGCACCAGTACGTCTACAGACGCACCGGTGTGATTGGCATCCAGCCTGAGGAGGTGATCGAGGCAGCTAAGAGGTCAGTGACGGAGAACCGGCTGCACCGCTGCCTCATATGTGGCGCTCTCTCCGAGCTGCACGTCCTGCAGGAGTGGCTGGTTCCTGGGGGGAAGCTCTACAACTTGGCCAAATCCACACATGGTCAACTGCGACCTGACAAGAACTACAGTTTCCCGCTAAATAACGTGGTCTGTTCTTACGACCCTCAGAGAGACCAGCTCGTCCCGGACTACAAACTGAGCTCCCTCAACACCTGCAACTGGTGCCACGGCACATCAGTCCGTCGCATCCGTGGTAACGGGTCGGTGGTTTACCTGGATGGGGACAGAACCAACACCCGCTCCCAGGGGGGTAAATGTGGATGTGGCTTCAAGCATTACTGGGAGGGAAAGGAATATGACAACCTTCCTGAAGCCTTCCCCATCACACTGGAGTGGGGGGGCCGCGTGGTGCGAGAGACGGTGTACTGGTTCCAGTACGAAGCTGACACGGCATTGAACAGCAACGTGTACGACGTGGCCATGAAACTGGTCACCAAGCACTTCCCAGGTGAGTTTGGCAGCGAGATCCTGGTGCAGAAGGTGGTGAACACCATCCTGCACCACACTGCCAAGAAGAACCCAGATGAGTACAATCCAGTGTCCATTGACGGGGCTCACATCCAGCGTCTGACCGACGCAGTGGAGCCCCAGCCAGCGGCAGAGCCTCAGCCGCCCACAAAGATAATCCTGACTGGACAGAAAGCAAAGACGCTGCACAAAGAGGAGCTGACGATGAGCCGGGCCGAGCGCAGCATCCAGCAGAACATCAGCGAGCAGGCGTCCATCGCTCAGAAACGACGCACTGACAAGCTGAAGCAGGAGCAGAGAGGACACAGCCGGATCTCATCGTCTTCCCCCGGCGGGTCCCCAGAAACCTCCTCCTCCTCTGCTCCGGCCACGCCCACCAAATCCTCCTCCCCCTCCTCATCCAACAGGGAAAAGAAGATCCGTGTGAGCACCAGTGATGGCCGGCAGGCCACGCTTACCCTGCAGGTCCACACCACCTTCTCAGAGCTGCAGAGGAGTGTCGCCAACCAGTTCGGCGTGCCCCCGGCGCAGCAATGCATCCGCCATGGCTTCCCGCCCAAAGAGCTGGTCACCCCGAGGGACGGCGAGGAGAACGAGCCCTTGGCCCTTCAGCACGGTGACAGGGTGACAGTGGAGATACTGAGGGGCCCCGAGGACAAGGGCCCCGCCGCTTCCATCCCTCTGGCGTCCAGCTCGCACTCCACTCTGCACACTGCAAAGAGTGAGGATGGCGTGGCGTCCGGCAGGATGAGCAGCCGGGACCTGCAGGACAGCATCGACCTGGAGATGTCCTCCCTCTGTCTCCTAGCAACCCTGATGGGTAAGCTTTAAATCCTCTATGAGAACAAAAACTGCTTCTATTGATCTGTTATTGACTGTTGTGCTGATTATTTTTCATCAAAAGAGTGAAACAACTGTAGCAGAACGTTTGAAACATCTTTAATTTATTTGACTAATATCTTCTGTACAATGATCATCTCACGAGATAAACGTCAACTGGATGAATTAGATTTGGTGAATTTGTCCTGACATTATGACGGAGTGCAGAGTGATATGAGTAAAATCTTGAGTTCTTGACTATTTCTCATACTCACTCTCACACAGCAAACCTCAGAGAGAAAATCAGTGATTTTAGCTGGCAGGGACACAGGATTTGCTGGTCCTCTTCTGCCTCGTGTGGTCACTTTGTGTCACTGAGGTCAATCTGAGCGAAGGATTTCAAACACTGAAGTGACTAAATAAGACATTTGAACTTAGTGATGGAGGCAGCAGTGGATGAACAACTCCTGTGTGTGATGTTAAAATCACTGATTTTCTCTATGGGTTTTGGTGTGGGAGAGTGAGTGGTTTACAAACCTCAGTTTCCTGTTGGAAAAGTCTGTCTCACAGGGAGATACAGACATGATCATGTGACGTAGATATCGTAGAAATTTAAGTTGGCTAAATTCATGCGTTTGTTCGTGTAAATGCTTCAAGAATTCCTGAAATATCCCTTTACATTATTATACATTACAAAATCACATTAATGTACAGTTTCACTACATACGCACACACACACACACAGGAAGCAGGCCACGCCCATGACAGCGTCTGTATCTGATGTGTGTTACCAGAAAACTGTGTGTGTGTGCGCGCGCGTGCGCATGTGTGAGTGAATGTGCTGACTCAGGCTCCTCACCTGCCAGCAGGGTCAAAGGTCACAGCTGAGCTCAGATAAACAGATGCTGTTGTGTTTCCTGTGACCAAAGAAACACATAGCAAAGTCTGGACTTTGACTCAATCTTTGATTCTTCAGTCAGAGTAACTATACACACACACAACCACATAATCGTCATCAATAAAACAGAAATAGACCAGAAAACACAGTCACTGTGAAACAAACCTGACGGTGCTGTTAGCGCCCCCCTGTGTCCTGTCTTTATGTCCTCGTGAACAAGTGTGAATTCATGCATTCATTCATTTTATTTCATTTTTTCCCAGGTGAAGATGTTTGGTCGTATGCTAAGAAGCTTCCGCACCTGTTCCAGCAGGGCGGCGTCTTCTACAACATCGTCAAGAAAGACATGGGTACGTTTGTCTGTGAGAAGGACAATCTGCAAAGAGCAATCGTTACTGTAGTCAAAGGAAAATGTTAAATGAGTTTAAAGAAAAGCACAAAGATTTAAGTTAGCAAAACTGCTCCTGGTAACAAATGTAACTAAAGTTTGAAAATAAAACCATGTTAACGATCGTTAACATTCAATAGAACATACTTTTAGGTTTTACATATGTTATGTTTAAAAAAAAAGTTGTATTAACTTTACAAAAATGTTACTGAAGTCTCTCATGTAGCAAAAAAAAAAGATTGACTTTTTACTGAAAAAGTGAGTGATCTTTCCGACTTCAAAACACGACAAAATATTTTAGAAATGGTACAAGAAAGTCACCTTTCAACACATTAACTAGTTACTAATGTAACTAAAACATGTCACCAGAACACGATCATTGTGTTGGAGGCGGAGCTTCAACCTGAAGTTTGTTTTAGTTTTATGACTTTATTGCGATGTTTGAAATCGCAAGAATTCTCTTCACGGCACTTCAGTGAAATTTTAAGAGTTTTTCACTTTTATGATTATCCTGAAAAACAAAATTTGTTCAGTCTCGTGATTTTGATGTGCTGACGTGCAGGTAGTGAAGGGGGTGTGGCCTCTGTTTCAGGTCTGATGGACGGGAAACACTGCACGCTGCCTCACCTGACGGGGAAGACGTTTGTCTTTAACGCAGCTGAGCAACGTCTGGAACTCTGTGTGGACGCTGCTGGTCACTTTGTCGTCAGCCCCGACGTGGAAGAGCTGGTGAAGGAGGCGCTGGTGCAGCTGCGTGCGGAGGTGGCCACCAGGGGCAGCAGAGAGGGCAGTCCGTCACACGGCGGGGCGCTGAAGCTGGGCGGCGGTGGCGTCGTCCGCAAGAAGGAGCCGCTGCAGAACATCACTGCCTTCCAGGGCAAAGGTCACTCCCTGGGCAGTGCTGGAGGGTCCTCCCCTCCGGAACATCGGCCAATCAGACGGCAGCACAGCAGCGGCGTGGACCTGAGCTCCAGCGTGACCAGTGGTCCACCCGACCTGTCTGACATCCCCGAGGACGCCACCCGGGAGCTGGTCCGCATGGCGCCGGGCTTCGTCACAACCAAGGACAGTCGCGGTTTGGACCCGGACCTAATGGAGCAGCAGAGGAGGAAACTGCAGGAAATGGTCTCCTCCATCCAAGCCTCCATGGAGCGCCACCTGAGGGAGCAGCAGAGCGCTGCAGCGGCAGGGGGCGGAGCCAGCCACGAGCAGAGAGGTGGCGGTCACTCACCTGCAGCTGTGTCCTCAGCGGACGGGAAAGAGGAGGAGCCTGAGGAGATGATGGAGAGTCAGGAGACCGGACAGAGCGGCTCCACTGAACCCATGGATCACTCCTGATCACTCGCTGAACCCCCGGCGCTGCCCGGCCAGCCTCTGTGGGTCATCACGCAGCCACAGGTCAAAGGTCAACGCTTCCGTCTTCATCGTGTTTCCTTGTCTTTAACTGCATGACTGTAACGTCCTGAGACGTGAGGCGGCGCGTCACGGACTTAACGTCCTTCCTCTCGCACCAAAATGGCCGCCGTCCTGTTGCTGTGCGTTTGACCTTGCTCTCTGTCGCCACTGCTGGCGACACGACGGTGCCGTGTAGGAAATAATAAATTCATTCATTTACTTCATCTTAAGTTAATGGTGCATCACAAGCAAACATCGTGCAATATGTCGTATGTTTCTGCGACGGGATTGCATTGTCTGTGACTCGAGCACGAACACGCCGCTGGATTCGCTGTAGATCGCGAAAAAAACAAAAACCAACGTTAAAAAGTCTTAATTTAAAAGTTGGCTGTGAAAACGCTTCATCACCGACGCGTCTGCATTTTCTTCACAGAGTTGCCGCTAAGTTAAAGCTGAAGGACCAAACTGCACCACCTACTGGTGACTCTGAGCTTCTGCAGCGTTTGACACTTAAAGGAAAAAAAAACCCTGCACAGTCGTCGATTTCTATTCTGCAGAAATGTTATCAATCGTCGAAACCTTTTGCGATAAACCAACCGGACCTTTAGTCATAATAGAATTAGTGACACCTTGTGGCAAAAGTGCAGATCAAACAAACGGAAAAGTGCGATTGTCTTTGTCGTCAGAAAGGACACAGAGTCCTTAAAAAGTTAAAACGTTAGGGACAAGGGACAAAATGTTAAAGTCACATGTTAACGTGAACAGGTGACGTTTATTGGGTTAAAAGAATTATGATTTAAAAGCAGGAACAGTTTGTCATGTGCTGGGGGCGCCATCGTTTCCCTTAAGAAAAACACGATAAAACCACATAATGCACCTTTTTTTTGTTAAAGGGACAGTTCAGTTTTTTTCTATAATAAAAACACTGAACTTTACCTTTAAATAAGTGTTTTATTTTATAGCTCCGAGGTTTTCGTTTTGTTTTTAAGTTGTTGTGAAAAAAACAAACGTACATGAGTTCGTGAGAAGTCGGAGCTCAGGCACCTGGCGAGTGTTTGTGTGTGTGTGTGTGTGTACCTGCTGTACTAATAACAATGTAATCAGCTGTAAAATAATGGTAAATAATGTAGAATATTTGGACTTGTACAGAGAAACTGAGTCCACTTTGTTCAGCTCATCTTTGTTTGATTCTCTGCTTCGACATCGTGTGCATGTGACCACTTTTCAGCCAACAATAAAAATCACTTCCTTTACTTTGTCTTTGTTGTCGTCACTAATGCATGAATGAAGGAAAGACTGAGTGAAGGTGTTTATTCCTCTTCTGTGATTAGTTACATTTCAGAAATGTGTGAAACTTGTTTTAATAAAGAGTGAATAAAATGATGAGTGTGGATTAATCTGAAGGGATTCAGATTACTAAAGCGGGTAAAACCTGTTCATGTAATCAGATTAACACAGTGTTTCATTGTGAAATATAAATGTGGTGAAACTCTGACACAACACAAATAATTAGGGTTAAAATTAAAGCAGTGGCTTAAAAAAAATAATTAAATAATTTTGTTGATTCTGTCTATTTTTTAAATCATATTTAATAAAATAAATATGATTTTCAATGCAACAGCCTTTAAAATCAAAGACACTTAATCATCACGTAACCTGATCTAAAATCTTATTAAAGATATAATATCCATATGCTGATGCTCCGCTACGTCTCCCATGACGATGACTGGGAGGAATCTGCAGTGTCTCCTCCCACAAATGTGCAGTAGGCATGTCCGTGAGTCTCCAGGTGCTTCTGAAAAGACGACATCTGGTTGAAGGTCTTTGAGCAGTGGCTGCAGGAATACGGCTTCTCCCCCGTGTGGATCCTCGTGTGAATCTTCAGCTGATTACTGTTCCGGAAAAACTTCCCACACGTAATGCAGCCAAACGGCTTCTCGCCCAGGTGGATCTTCAGGTGAGCGTTCAGTCCTGACTTGTCGACAAAGCCCTTCTGGCAGAAGCTGCACAGGTACGGCTTCTCGCCAGTGTGCGTCCTCAGGTGCACGGTCAGCGACGTGCTCTGTCTGAACGCTCGGCCACACGTCGGGCAGGTGTATGGCCGCTCGTCCGTGTGGACCCTCGCGTGGCGGACGAAGAGCTCGGGCAGTGCGAAGCGGCGGCCACAGACCTGGCACTCGTGTGGCTTCTCGCCAGTATGCGTGCGCTGGTGAGCGCGCAGCGACGACGTGTGGCCGAACGTCTTCCCGCAGGTCATGCAGACGTACGGCCGTTCGCCCGTGTGAGTCCTCATGTGCTGCGTCAGAGCCGATTTCTGGTTGAACCTGTTCCCGCACGTTTGGCACGCGTGCGGCTTCTCGCCCGTGTGTGTCCTCACGTGTGACGCCAGCAGGTACTTACGCCCGAAAGCTTTCCCACATGTGTCACATGTGAAGGACTTTGCGTCGGCACGTTTCTTTGGTGTGGGGTCACTTCCTGCGGTCTGCTCTGGGTCACCACTGAGACCGTCCTCTGCAGCAGGAGCGGGCAGGACGGTGACATTCTGCTGACGTTCCTGCTGACTGCTGCATGGCTCCTCCTCCTGCTCCTCTTTAATCTGTGGACTTTCTTCGTCCAGATCATCTTCCTCACAGACGTCCTGCTGCTGAAGCTCTGGACACAAAGAGACACAGACACATTGACCCTCCTGTCATCATCATGTGTTGAGAAGAAAAACACTTGAATGTTGTATTTTGTTTTGAACAAAAATAAGCACTTTTCACAACATGTAGTGAAAAAAAAAAAATCCAATTTTTATGGTTTCACACCAACACAAAACACTTGTAAACACTGTATATGAAGTTATCTTTTAATTCTTTGTGTTTGTCTGGATTTAACTCCGTCCTCACAAATGTGTGTGTACGTCCTCAGTCAGACTACGACCTCGGTCAGACTACGACCTCAGTCAGACTACGTCCTGACTTCTGTCGGACGACATGGACCTAGCCTCTGTGTCTCAGCCTGGTTTTAACTGGTGGAGTGAAAAACGAGAGATTTAATATTATGGTTTGTGTCACTCACCGCTCCTCAGCAGCTTGTTCTTCCAGACTTTGTCCGTCAGTCCGCGCTGACGTCTGATCTCCTCCTCGTAGCCGACAAAGAACCTCTCGAGGACATTGAAGGTCTCGTCGACAGCGACGGTCAGCTGCTCGTCTACAAACTCACTCCGACTGCCATGGTGAATCTCTGTGGTCGTAGCAGAGTGGTGACAGAGAAGCTGCCGGTCAGTGTCTGACGACGTGAACGTGAAGGTGTGGTTTTCCTGCTTCACGACAAGCTGATGTTCCTCCTGACTGCTGCATGGCTCCTCCTCCTGCTCCTCTTTGACCCGAGGAGGTTCCTCCTCCTCCTCCTCTTTACAGACATGCTGCTGCTGGAGCTCTGGGCAAACACAGAGACAAAGGAAACGGGTCAATCATGTGACATGATGTGATGATATAACTAAACTGGTTTGACTCACTTTTTCTCTGCAGCTCAGGTTTTTGAAGCTTGTCCAGCAGGGGTCGCCGTCGCTGACCATCCACGTCCTCCTCGCACTCGGCCAGAGTTTCACTGAGGACGGTGAAGAGTTGTTCAACAGCAGCGCTGAGTCGCTGCCGGACAAATTGCGTCTGAGCGTTACAGTGACTCAGCACGCGTGTCTCAGGATCTGCGTCCTGACTGCTGCATACGTCCTCCTCTTTCACCTGCACAGGTCCTCTTTCCTCCTGGTCCTCACTGGAGATCTCCTCCTCCTCTTTACAAACCTGCTGCTGTGGACAGTCTGGACAGACACAGAGACACAGGAAACAGTGGCAAATGAAGAAAAAGGAAAAAGCGGCGCTGCGTTTTATTTTGACTAATAACTGATGCCGATATTTTTGACCCAAATATTTAGCCAATTTTCTGTTTTCCCCTGCATTTACTTAGAATAACAAAATATTGACACATTATCAGTATTATACGATATTGGCTTTAAAGGTTAGTATCAGATATGGGCTAAGGATGTCACAAAATCACTGTTCACTCAATTATCAACTGATACTGATGTCACAAACTCCACTATCGACTAATACCGATATCACAAACTCTATTATCGACTGATACCAAAGTCACAAACTCTATTATCGACTGATACCAAAGTCACAAACTCTATTATCGACTGATACCAAAGTCACAAACTCTATTATCGACTGATACTGATGTTAGAAACTCTATTATCGACTGACACCGATGTTAGAAACTCTATTATCAACTTATACCGATGTCACAAACTCTATTATCGACTGATACCGATGTTAGAAACTCTATTATCGACTGACACCGACATCACAAACTCTATTATCAACTTATACCGATGTCACAAACTCTATTATCGACTAATACCGATATCACAGACTCTATTATCAACTGATACCGATGTCACAAACTCTACTATCGACTGATCCCACAATCAGTCCATTCCGCAGCTGTACTCTTTTCTATAGCCCGCGAGCGCGCGCGCACACACACACACACACACACACACAGGTCTCGTCCATAGACTAAGGTCGCACTGCGTTGTCTGGAGATTTCCTTGCTCCATATCTGATGACAGTGGGACGGGACGACATTTGAAGATAGTGTTAAGTGTTTCATTTTTGGGCAGTGGAGTAGGGATGCACCGAAAATTTGGCAACAGTTTGCATATCACAGCTCGACTACAAACATGGTATATCAAAAAAAAACGCTAAGCTAACTTGTCTATGTTATGTTTGTATACTCAAAACAGACGGAGAAACCTATCAGATTTGTCATATTTCAATGTTTTAGTCTAATAACCGCAACAGCCTGTTTGTGTCTGAGCCGCGAAGCTGAGCTCATATGTTCAGTGTCGTCCTCACACAGACAAATCCTCTAAATATTCCTCAACAGTTCTTCTGCTGATATCACTAGTTGACATGCAAAGTGCTTTCAGAGCCATCAGACTCTGTCAACTACCCCTCCCCACTCTACCCCTCCACTAACTACTGTTGCTAGCGCAAGCAGCAGTACTACCGGCAGGTGGCGCCGTCGCTAGCTGAGCTGCTACTAATAAAACAACCACGTTAACAAATACATTAACACTGGGAAAATTATTTCAAGAAAAAAAGCAACAATAATGTGTATGTGTTAGTGTGTCCGTTTGTCTGTGTTTGTGTGTGTATGTATGTCTCACCGGTCCTCAGCCGTTTTATCTCCAACAGTCGCCGTTCGCGCTCGCGTTCATACTGTGCGACGGTGTGTGTGAAGTGTGTGTGTATGTGTTGGACAGCAGTGGTAAGTGTCCGCGTGACCAACTCTCTCAAACTGTCCACTGTGGACATGACGATGCTCCGCGGCTAGGCTAAGCTAACACAAACACACCGCTTCCGCTCCGTGCCTCACTGGCCATGGTCCGTGCGGTGGCGGGAGAGAGAGTCCGCTTTGTGTTCCGCTTCTTCTTCTTTTTGTTTTATGGCGGTTTTTGCATTACCGCCCCCTTCTGCTCTGGTGGGTGAACCAGAAAAAAAGCCACCCTCATAACGTACTTGCACGCACATACACTCTTACCCTATATATTTCCCCCATTTCTGTCCTACTTTATATCCTATAAAAAAGCCCTGTATCGCTTAAGAACTTCACTACTATCCTGACTCGTGCTTTCTCACTCATTTCCATTATTCCCTTTAAATTAAAGATCCCATATTATACCCTATTTCTCCAAGTTAAACTAGTTCCCTGGTGTCCTAATGAACATGTCTGTGACATGCTTTGGTCAAAATACCATAAGGATGAAGCACCATAGCAGTTCAATAACCCTGCCAAAACAGCCCCTTTCAGAACGCTTGGTTTTGTGCCTGGTCCCTTTACATGCAAATGAGACACAGGCAAACACACACCCACTTTTTCTAGGGGGTGTGTCGATGCTGGCACTCACGCCACCATGACAACAGTTGAACGTGAACCGTGGGAGGAACATGGCTGGTGGAGGAAACTAATATGTCCCCTTTAAATTCTTGATCCCCTAATTTTTGACTGCTCTACACCTCATACGTACATAGATTCCACAGATTCCTCCTCTTCCTGACCCCTCTCACACCGTCCTGTCTGATGCTTCCCTACCAATTTAAGTGACTTATTCAGTGCACAGTGCCCTAGCCTTAACCTCATTATCACAACCTCCTCTCTCCTGTGTCCCATACCTGCCCTATTGACCCTGATGCTGTTTTGTATTTGATATAAATGCCTCCCTCTACCCTCTCTATCCCACCTCGCCATATTTGATTGGTTTTTTCCCCAGATGATCCTCTTAACCTCAGCCTTACTGACACTCCACACTTCCATGTCTACTCTTCCTTTCCTAAATGCCCTCTTTGCTAATTCATCTGCCCTCTCATTCCCCCTCACCCCACATGTGCTGGTACCTTAACATAACATAAATCCAACCTGACCTCCTCTGTTCATTATTCTAGTAACTGACAGAAGAATTTCATATAACATGTCCTGAAATCATTTCACGCTCGACAGAACTGATGAAGAATCTGAGCAGATCAGTGCCTTGTTGTTTTCTAGCCTCTTCCACCCATCTTAATGCTACCAACACTGCCAGCATCTCCACTGTGTAGACCCTTTATATGATGTTCTCCTATACTTACCCCAATTCTCTTTACTGGTACAGCCACCCCAAATCCTGTCACACCTGTTTCAGGTTCCTTAGCTCCATCTGCATATATCAGTATAAAATCATTATACTCTGCCATTGATACTTAAAAGCACTTAGCAAATCTATTTGACTGTTTCTTTTTCTTTTTTCTTTTCTAACAAAGGCCAGTCTATTTCTGGGCCCTCAAGCAACCATATTGGTGTTGCTGGATACACTATTGTAGGGCTTATCTCACTGCTAAGACTCCCAGTTCATTTGCTAATTCATTCCCTACTCTCCCAAAATGTTCCCTCTGACTCTTCCCATTCTCCCAGCACTCCTGCAATAACTCTTTCGTCGGATGCGAATCACTGTGTCCCTTCAAATTTGCCCAGTAGTTTACCATCAGCTGCTTCCTTCTCAACCCCAGAGGCATCTCTCCCATCCCTGAATCACATCCAGCTTCTTAAGCCTAGACCTTGCAGCTGATCCATACACAATACTAATCAAACACTGATCTAATTAAGGCCACATACACTCTTCTCAGTGCCGAGCAACTAGCTCCCCATTCCCTTCCTGTCAGACATCTCAACATATTTATCATTTTATTGCATTTCTCTTCTACTCTAATGAATCCAACACTACAACCAAAAATGTAAATGTTCCAAATTTTTCCAGTTCATTCCCATCCATTTTCAGTTTAATTCCTTCCCCTATTTGTTTCCTACTAAAATAAACAGTCTGGGTTTTTTCCACGAGAACCGGCACCCCAATCATAACCTCACTCCATCACCTCATCAATAGCCTCTTTTCCACAAGACCCCATCATCCACAAAGAGTGACGTGCCGATCTCCTCTGGTACTTTTGAAAATACATAATTAATCATTACTGTAAAGAGTAACAGGCTAATCACACTCCCTTGAGGAGACCCATACTCCACTGCATATTGCCTCGACAATTCTTCCCCAACTCATACCTGTATTTTTCTTCCCAACAGAAAGTCCTTAATCCAATTATGCCCATATTGCACAGCTTTATTAACAATCCTTCCTTCCATATCACGTCATATGCTTTTTCAATATCAAAAAACACTGCAACTACTGATTCTTTATTTGCCTGTGCCTTTGTTATCGCAGTCTCTAGTCTTATTTCTTCCTTTTCTAAAACCACTTTGATAATTTGCCAGCATTTCTCGCTTTTCAAGATCATATGTTAATGTTTCTGTTATCATCATTTCCATTATTTTACACAGATTTGATGTTAACGCTAGTGGGTTGTGAAGGATCCTTACTGGGTTTTCTTATAGGAAGCACTTCCAACGCCAAGGCTAAAAACCAGCGGTGACCACGCCTACTCTGTTAGAGCGCCTTGGCTTTGGAACAGCCTGCCTGCGGAGATAAGGCTTGCGAACTCAGTGTCATCTTTTAAATCTCTTCTTAAAACTAATTTTTATGGACTTGCTTTTATGTGACACCGTCCTTTTATCCTTTTATCTCTTTTCTTTTTTTTTTCCTTTTTATTTATCTATTTTTAAGAGTGTTAACCACCCTTAATCCTTTCATCACATTGTTTTCTTCCTTAATGTGCATTTTTATTCTGTATGTATAAGCACACTGTAAATTGCTGTTTTTAAAAGTCAGTCATCATCTAACCGCTTTATCCTCCACCAGAGGGTCACGGGGGGTGCTGTGCCAATCTCAGCTACATCGGGCGATAGGCGGGGTACACCCTGGACAGTTTGCCAGTCCATCGCAGGGCCACACATAGATAGAGACAGACAACCATTCACTCTCACACTCACTCCTATGGTCAATTTAGAGTGTCCAATTAACCTAATCCCCACATTGCATGTTTTTGGACTGTGGGAGGAAGCCGGAGAACCCGGAGAGAACCCACGCACACACGGGGAGAACATGCAAACTCCATGCAGAAAGACCCTTGTTCCAACAGGGGCTCGAACCCGGGTCTTGGCTATATAAATAAAGCTTTACTTACATACTTACTTACTGCTTCTTTCCAGGCACCTGGTAACCTTCCCTCTTTCCATACCTTATTATAAAATTGCAGCAATTTTAACAATGCTCTCTCTCCCCTAGTTGTTTTAGTATTATATAGCATATCTTAACTTTCCCAGGAGAGGTTGGTTTTGATTTATTTATCTCCCTCATCATTTCTGCCATACTAAATGGATCATCAGTCGCCCCCCCCACACACATCCTCGCATTCCATTGTAAAAGAATTACCATGATCAATATCAACCCACACATGTTACATCCTGGCTTGACTGAATTGCGAGGTTCTCCCTCACTTCTTCCTATGTCAGTCACATTAATCCTAAACTGGATTTGAACACTTTTTGATTTCACTTCAGCTGTACCGTTGATCACTCCTGTTGGGAATGTCACTAAATCTCTTTTGTTTACACACACCCTGTCATCTCTTTGCTCATTTCCATATTCATTCTGTGTTCTTGATACACTCACAGCTTCTGCGTCTGTGCTCTTATTTTTTTGGATATTCGTTCCCCGTCTCATAGTCTCACAGCCACCATCTGCTACACTATACCTTTGCATATTTTATTTCTCCTATTTTACCAGCCAGGTTTGTCAGCGTGAATGGATTTATTTTCTTCATTTTGTTCTTGTCCCTTTTCATCAAACCTTAGCAATACATTTCTCCTGTTTCACCGTATGCATTTTTCCCTACTTCATCATTTTCATTATTCTCATCACCATCCCTTCTTAATCTCTTCTTCCCTTTTGCTTGGCTGCTTTGCTTCTTGTCCTTCTATCCCCTCCACTCCCCCTCATTGTCCCCCTCTCTCCCTTCACCAACTTCCATTCCTGCCCAGCTGCCTATCTCTGATCCATTCTCAGAGCAGTCGTGCTCAACCGACTCAGACAAGTCATTTGGTCGACTTGAAATTCCTCGTTCACCTCCTCCATTTTCCGTCAGGTAGAGTTTGTTTAAGAGTCGTACTCAGATATCCACCCGACCACTCAATCCAACTCTCCTTCAAATTACTTTGATAAGTTGTTAAATCAATTATTCTTCCAAAAAACTCGCTTTTCTCTCTCACAACAAACCTCCAACTACTTCCTCGTGCATGCGCCTTTCCGACCGACAAGTTTGTGTTCCGCTTCACGTGTGAAGGTACGGAAGTCTGTTTCTATGGAGACCAATATTACATAATTACATAATAATAAATAAAAGAAAGAATAATACATACAAAAATGTATTATTTTATTTTTTCTTTCTTTTCTTCTTTTATTATTATGCCATTTATCGTCCTCCTTGTGTTTCCAATTATGACTTCCACACTGTGGAGACTCAGACTTTTATTCACAGTTTCACTAAGCTTTTTAATCATAAATGTGCATTTTTTAATGTCTTGTTTATATTTTTGTTGTAAAGGTCTGACAAATAAAGAAAAAACAACTAAAACTAATCGACAATAATGAATAACCTTACAAATAAATTATGTAAACTGTTAAAATGATTTCTTTTTTTAAATGAAAATTGGTAATTTTTGTTGTTGTTTTGTATAAAAGTGTGAACAAAACCAAAGTAGTCTTTTATATATTTTATATAGCAGCTGTGTTTACAGAGCAATTGTGACTGTTTATTTTCATTGGTTGACCACGATGAACATGGGCAGCGTTAGGACCCAGAGCAGATTGTCTGTAAGAGTCAGCACAGTAAATATAGCTGTGTGTGTGTGTGTGTTTACAAGTGTCCGTCCCTTAGAACCAGAACACTGAACTGATCCACACAGAGAAGAAGCTGAAGATTGACTGAATGTGAGTCTGTGTGTGTGTGTGTCAGTTTGTTTGTATGAGGCACAGACACACTGTGACTGTGCAGTGAGCGCCCCCTGCTGCTCTGAATTAACCTGAGAGCCCTTTCTCAATACCCAAGAATGCAAGTATGTACTTGAAGTACGACTGGAGAATTATGAATATTGAGAAAGGGTGTGAAAACATGGCTGCCAAACAAAAGACTTAATAATATCTACGTCACATGATCATGTTTTTATCTCACTGTCAGACAGACTTTTCCACCAGGAAACTGACGTTTGTAAATCACTCACTCTCCCACACCAAACCCCAGAGAGAAATCAGTGATTTTAACATCACACACACAGGAGTTGTTGATCCACTGCTGCCTCCATCACTAAGTTCTAATGAGTTATTAAGTAAAATTCTGCATTTTTAATTATTTGTTCAGATTGACCTCAGTGACACAAAGTGACCACACAAGGCAGCAGAGGACCAGCAGCTCCTGTGTCCCCACAGCTAAAATCACTGATTTTCTCTATGAGGTTTGGTGTGGGAGAGTGAGGGGTTTACAAACTTCAGTTTCCTGTTGGAAAAGTCCGTCTCACATAGATTCCTGATCACTGTGAGTGACCTAGAGTTGTTCCCAATGTGTTCACAAGATTTAACATGGACACTATCTGGATACTTTATCACATTTTGGAGAATGTCCACAGTGACATCGGTGGACGTTTGCGTCCTCACACACGGCTCTGAAGCAGCTGGTGTCTGTCTCCACAGAGCTTGTGAGGGTCAGGAGTACGGGAGCCTGTGAGGTCACGATGCTGCAGCTGTGTAAAATCACAGATGCTCTGTTCATCAGTAACGCCCGCTCCGTCTGCAGTGACCAGCTCATCCAGCAGGAGGCGGTGACACTCTGCATCAACGTGTCCAAGCAGCAGCCGTTTCCGTCCGCCGCCGTCGCCAAACTGCAGGTGCCCGTCTACGACAACCCCAGTGAGGACCTCTACGGCCACTTTGACCTCTGCGCCGACGCCATCCAGGGGGAGGAGGAGGTCGGAGGTCGCAGCGTCGTCTACTGCAAGAATGGACGCAGCCGCTCGGCTGCTGTCTGCATCGCTTACCTGATGAAGCACAGCAGACTGTCGCTGACGGACGCCATACAGGTGAGGTCAGAGGTGAGCTCAGAGGTCAAAGTCGAGCTCAGAGGTCAAAGGTGAGCTCAGAGGTGAGGTCAGAGCAAAGATGAGGTTGAAATAACCAAAGGGGTCAAAGGTCAGCAGTGTTCTCCAGTTGTAAAGAGGAAGTGAAACAGGAAACTCTTTTTTTCTTCTTGTTCAGAAAGTGAAGACAGCTCGTCACGTAATTGACCCGAACCCAGGATTCATGATTCAGCTGCAGAGATTTGAAGAGGATCTGAAGAGAAGACACACACACACACACACTGACACACAATGACATACACACACTGTGTGCGAAAGACATCATAGTCGCAATGGTCGCAAGTTCGATTCCAACCCTAGCTGATTGTACTCAATTCAATTGTAAGTCGCTTTGGATAAAAGCGTCTGCTAAATGACATGTAATGTGATGTAACACACACACACACACACACACACACACAGGCATATGTGGTTTCTGAGGTCAACATGTTTTTCAGTGATTTATGGGGTAACATGTTTTCACACATTTTACTTCATATCAGCTTGAAAGTCACTTCAAAAATGTTCCTTCAAGCCCCAGAAAACAAATCTAAAATTTAAAAAATGATTTCACTTTCAGAACATGTATAAACTCAATATGTGACATATGACCAATTTATAGGGTCGATCACAAATTATGGCTTATGTGACCACCTGGGTTTATGAGGTCAGTTTGCTAACAACACACAAAACTAGCCTCTTGGGGGTCTAAGGACTGACAAATATTACAAGGCCTATACAAACAATGTTATTTTTAGCCTTTTTAAAGCTTACCACTAGGTGGAGACAGAACCTTCATTTCTTTTCCTATGTAAAACCATCTTGTGATTATGTCTGTAGTATGCTACACATTACCCTTGGAATATGAACAAAATATACTGCATTAGAAACATTAGAAAAACATCTAAATGTTTATTGATTATCAATTAATGCAACTGACAGAACATTCACATTTGCATAATATCTGAGTAACTTCTGTGCAACTGACAAATAATTGACATTAGTGCTGGACAGTATAACTGTTCATATCAAACCTGGTACACTCCGCTCCCTCTCTCACTCGACCACACACGCACACTCTTGCTGGATCACTCGTGCATAAAAACACTGTTGCATATGTGAAACTTTTGAAGGTTTGAACAAATACACTTATATATGTGATGGAAATGATGTACTTCATGTACTTCATGAAGAGAAATGTTCAGTGCAACTGTCTGATGTGACTTGTGACCTGTGACCCTTTGTATTGTTTTAAGACACATGTAAGGTATTGAATATATACTCAATGTTATCACTTCCTACTATGTGAGTGATTCCTTTAATTACAGAAGGGTGATAACAAACCCACAGAGACAGAAAAATACCATGCGTTTCTCCTAAGACAGTGAGTCTTCTTTGTAACAGGCCTGTGTGTGTTGCTTTGTGAATGCTCCTCTTGTACAAGATTAAAGCCTTGTTTGGATTTGAGCTGACTCCGATCGCCTTCCTCCAGTTCTTAATTATTGCTTATTATTATAAAATATTTTAACAATATAAACTTGTGGTCAGAAAACCCAGCACTAATTCACATTTGAGAAATTTCTGTACAACCATCAACCAAATTACAACTGACAAACAACAACAGACACACACAAAAACATGATCCCTGTTATGACTACCAGAGAATAAAGTCAATGCAATTGTAGCCTCACTATGCTAATGGCACGAAAGACGACCGAACTTCAGATGTACTTCCACACTGTTTGTTTATTGTCTGAGGCATACACCTCGTCTTGCAGGTAATAGAGCGCCCACTACTGGTGTGGCGAAATGTTACCAATACATCAATTCAATTCAATTTTAATAACAATCCAAATCATAACATACATTACCTCAAGGCACTGTACATAGACAACATCAAGGAGAGCAGAGAACCCCAACAGTTCACACAATGAGCAAATGTAGTATCTGATGTAGATGAACACATTAACACAGCTACATTCTGTCTCCAATAAGTTAGAGATGTGTATTCCATTGCAGTTGAAAAGTAACCAGGAAATTCCTCATGGGGGTCACAAGTATGACCCAGGACATATTTTATGACACATTTATGGGCCAATTCTGGGCCCATCCAGGAAAAGGCTTTTTTTGAAGAAACGCAGATACTCCCTATATAATAAGAGGTTCCGAGGTCAAATCTGTTGTTGATTCTCCAATATTTACGATATGTTTACATTGAAGAGTAGATGTATGTTCTGAGCAGCTGTCCTCCCATATACGGAGACTGGTACCTAGAGACAGAACAGAAGGGCACCATTGTTCGTCTTCTCTTTCCATCACTAGGGGGGGGGCTTCTAGACTAAAGATAGAATACCTAAAATGGACCAATGTGAAGTATAGGATGATGATGTCAGAGAAACCCTTAAAAGTATGGACCTGCTCCTATGCAGGCAGAATTGTTCAGAGATTCGGCAGGAACACATTCTCCCAAGCTGCTGCAGCGCTCGGTTGATGATGCTTGACTTAACCAAATAAAATCCCTTTTGTTCGGTACGAGTCCTGTGTCAGAGGGGTTCTTTCTACACCATCAACTCATCACCTATCATTCGTAAGAAGAAGGAAGCCTGACTAAAAACGACACAAACACTAGGCATCAGTGGAGAGAAAAAAACTCCCAATTAACAGAAGAAGAAATCTCTGACAGAACCAGGCTCAGAGATGTGCGGTCATCTGCCTCGACCAGGTTGGGGTGAAAGGAAAAATGGGGGACAGCAGAGAGGTGGGGACAGAAAGGGGAGAGAAAGGACAAGAGGGAGATGAGGTAGAGACAGAAGAGAGAGAGAGTGTCACGGCTTAGCAAGAAACCCAGAACGAGACTCTGACTGACGAAAGAAAAAGTTTATTTGAGATGAGGGAATGCGGGGAAGGAAGGGTGCTGGTCCGGGGGGAGGGGGGATGACGGCTGGAGGGCTTGAGGTGATGGCTGGGCTGGCAGACGGGCAGGCAGGAAGGACTGAACAAAAGACAAACAGGTTTAAATTTTGCACCGACTGGCAACAGAGTACAGTTTCTAAAGGTTAGCTCGAATAGTAGTCTTCTTCCAACAAACCGTGTACACTGAGTGACGATCCGGCAGAGACTGAAGGTAGGGACAGGAACTAAGTGCAGACTGGGTGATGAGCTGATGGAAACCAGGTGGCTTGATTGCAGCAGCAGGGCAGGTGTGGAGTGGGAGGTAGGCAGGTCCAGCAGAGGTGACAGAGTGCAAGGGGGGAGGGGAAGGTGACAGGCAGACAAAAACAAACACCAAAACTCTCATGAGGCTGGCCTCATGACAGTACCCCTCCCCCGACGGACGCCACTGGGCGGCCCACCAGGCCCGGGTTTCTCGGGGTTAGCTCGGTGGAAGTCCTGAACGAGAGCAGGGTCCAGGATGAGCCGGCGGGACACCCAGCATCGTTCCTCGGGCCCATAGCCCTCCCAGTCGACCAAGTATTGAACGCCACGGCCGCGGCGGCGACAGTCCAGGAGACGCTGAACAGTGAAGGCGGGATGGTCGTCAATGACCCTGGGGGGAGGAGGAGGGGGAGGAGGGGGAACCAGCGGACTGGAGACAACAGGCTTGACAGCAGACACGTTGAACACAGGGTGAACCTGAAGGGTCCGAGGTAGCTTCAGCCGAACAGCATTGGGGTTAACAATCCTCAGAATCACAAAAGGGCCAATAAATCTTGGGGACAGTTTCTTAGAGTCTGTCTTTAAAGGGAGATCCTTAGTGGAAAGCCATACCTTGTCTCCAGGAGCATAGCAGGGCGCAGGGGTGCGATGGCGGTTCGCTTGGCGCTTGTAGCGGTCAGAGGCTTGGAGTAAGGCAGAGCGTGCACGGTGCCAGGTCTTGTGGCACCGGCGGGCATGGGCTTGGACTGAGGGTACTGAAAGCTCCTTCTCCTGTGAGGGGAATAGGGGAGGCTGATACCCAAAAACACATTGGAATGGTGACATACCTGTGGCAGATGAAGGCAACGTGTTATGGGCATACTCCACCCACGGAATTAGCGTCGACCAGGTTGAGGGGTTGCAGGACAACATGCAGCGGAGTGAGGTCTCTAGATCCTGGTTTGCCCTTTCCGCTTGACCATTAGATTGTGGATGGTATCCTGAGGATAAACTGATGGTGGCTCCAACAGAGGAACAGAACGCCTTCCAGACAGCGGAGGTGAATTGAGGCCCACGATATGAAACTATGTCTGAAGGAAGTCCATACACACAGAACACTTCTCTGACCAAGAGATCAGCTGTCTCCTTGGCCGAGGGCAGTTTAGGTAGAGGCAAGAAACGGGTAAACTTACTGAAACGGTCAACAACAGTAAGGACTACCGTGTTGCCAGCAGAGGCGGGCAGACCAGTCACAAAATCCAGGGCCAGGTGTGACCAGGGACGTCGGGGCACCGGCAGAGGATGCAATGATCCAGCACTGGGTCGAGTTGAAGACTTGTTTTGTGCACAAACAGGACAAGCACAAAAGACACAAAAGATTTGAGATCTGCAACCATTGATGGCCACCAAAAACGACGTCTAAGGAAGGCAAGTGTTCGATTTAACCCTGGATGGCAGGTAAGTTTTGAAGAATGGGCCCATTGCAGTACTGCGGGCTTTACAGAGTCTGGGACATACAGCCGACCCGGAGGGCCATTACCTGGGTCTGGTTGTGTCTGTTGGGCCTCTTTTACCTCCTCTTCAATCCTTAGAGACACCGCAGCGACTAAACAGGACTCCGGGATGATGGGTTCTGGGGGCTCGATGGGGCCATCCTCCCTCCCAAACATACGGGACAGGGCATCAGGTTTCGTGTTTTTAGAACCGGGCCTGTAGGTCAGAGTAAAGTTAAATCTACCAATAGGGCCCACCTGGCTTGACGAGTTGAGCCGCTTAGCAGACTGGATGTACGCCAAGTTCTTGTGGTCCGTCCACACCACAAAAGGCTGTTCTGATCCCTCTAACCAGTGCCGCCATTCCTCAAGAGCCAGCTTCACAGCCAAGAGCTCACGGTTGCCCACATCGTTGTTCCTCTCTGCTGGAGATAACCGGTGGGAGAAAAATGCACAAGGATGGAGCTTACCATCCATGGCGGCGCGCTGAGAGAGGACTGCTCCCACCCCAATGTCTGAAGCATCCACTTCCACAATAAACTGCTTCTCCCGGTCCGGCTGGATGAGAACTGGTGCAGAAGTAAAATAATCCTTGAGCTTGAGGAAAGCTGCTTCAGCGGCGGGCGTCCACTGGAAAGGCTTAGAGGTTGAGGTTAGTGCAGTTAGCGGGGCAGCCACACGACTATAATTTCGGATGAATCTTCTATAGAAATTAGAAAATCCAAGAAACCTCTCTAACGCCTTACGACTGCTAGGGCTGGGCCAAATCAGGACTGCCTCTACCTTGGCTGGGTCCATCCTCATCTGTCCTTCAGCGATGATGAAGCCCAGGAAGGAAGTTGACGAGGCATGGAACTCGCATTTCTTGGCTTTCACAAAGAGCTGATTCTCCAACAGTCTTTGGAGAACCTGGCGGACCTGCTGGACATGTTCTGACAAACTCCTAGAGAAAATGAGAATATCATCCAGGTAAACAAAGACAAAACGGTGCAACATGTCCCTGAGGACATCATTTACCAGGGCCTGGAAGACGGCTGGGGCGTTGGTGAGCCGAAACGGCATAACCCGATACTCAAAATGGCCCAGAGAAGTGTTAAAGGCCGTCTTCCATTCGTCACCGTCCCGTATCCTCACCAGGTGGTATGCATTAAGGAGGTCGAGTTTAGTGAACACCGTGGCCCCCTGGAGTGAGTCAAAGGCAGAATTCATTAACGGCAAAGGATACTTATTCTTTATGGTGATATTGTTTAACGGGCGAAAATCAATACATGGTCGGAGGGACCCATCCTTTTTACCAACAAAGAAAAACCCTGCTCCAAGGGGTGACGAGGAGGGACGAATGATGCCAGCAGCCAGGGAGTCCTTTATATACCTCTCCATGGCCTCCCGCTCAGGCTTGGAGAGACTGTATAGGCAGCTACTGGGAAGGGGAGCACCAGGCAGGAGATCAATGCCACAATCATAAGGACGATGAGGGGGCAGAGACAGAGCACGTTCCTTACTGAATACCGTCTGGAGGTCATGGTATTCGGGTGGAATGGAGGCTGGATTAGGGACTTCAGGCAGGGTTTCAGGACTGGGCACCGAAAAAGGAGGGGCTGATAGCAAACAACTCGCATGGCAATGAAGGCTCCAACTGGTGATCTCTCCTGTCCTCCAATCAACTTGGGGATTGTGTTGTGCTAGCCAGGGGAGCCCGAGAACTAAAGGGACTGAAGGCGAGTCAATTAAGTAAAAGCTAAGGCTTTCCTGATGATTACCAGACAGAAGTAATTGCACTGGTACAGTCCTCCGAGTTATGCTGGCTAAGAGTCTACCATCTAGTGCGCTTGCTTCTAGTGGCTTATCCAGACAGATAGAAGGCAAGTTTAACTGCTTGGCAACAGTGGCATCAAGGAAACTCTCATCTGCACCAGAATCTAGAAGAGCAGAACAATCCAGGGACTGACCTTTCCACGACAAAGTCGCATGTGCTTGTGCTCGGGGTCGGGGAGAGAGAGGAAGGGAGGTGTGGCTCGACAGGATTCTCCCCCTCACTGACGAGCCTGGTTGTTTGACGAACGAAGAGGACAGGAGGCCAGGAAATGCCCAGGTTTCCCACAATACAAGCAGCTGTTACTCCTCATGCGACGCTGACGCTCCTCGGGTTCCAGATGGAAACGTCCCAGCTGCATTGGCTCAGGTGAGGGATCCCTTCCTAGTAAACCAGGGACTGAGCCTTCCTCACCTTGGTGCGCGCGGGATCCTGAGGCTGATGGAGAGTGCCCTGGGGTGGCAGTGGGTGGGCGCCGCTGCCTCTCTCTTCTCCGCTCTCGCAGTCGATTGTCTATGCGGATAGCCAGGGAGACTAGACCCTCAAAATCAGAGGACTCCGGGTAGGAAACAAGTTCATCCTTGATTGAATCATTTAATCCGTGACAAAAAACAGTTTGAAGAGATTCATTGTTCCAGCCACTTTCAAGGGACAGGGTACGAAATTCAACTGAAAATTCTGCCACACTACGCATACCTTGGCGCAAGGAGAGTAACCTCTTGGAGGCCTCCTGGCCACGAACTGGATGGTCGAAAACCTTCCTCATCTCGGTGGTAAAGGCAGCATAGGAAGCGGTGACTGGAGACTGCTTCTCCCACAGAGCAGCAGCCCAGGCCAAGGCGTTTCCACGCAGGAGCCCCATCAGGTAAGCAACTCTCGACTGCTCCGTTGAGTAAGACTGGGGCTGTTGACTGAACACAAGATTGCATTGTAACAGAAATGAACGACATAATCCAAAATCACCCTCATATCGATCCGGGGGAGGAACCCAGGGCTCCTTAACGGGAACAGAAGTGGACACTGCTGGAGTTGGGACTGGTGGCCTTGTCTCGGAACTGGAGGGCTGATTCACCTGATCCCGGATCTCCATCACCCGGGTGGTGAGCTCTCTGAGGCTGTCCATTACCTCCTTCAGTGCCAGGGTGTGCTGTCCAAGCAATATGTCATGGTGGGAGACTGCCTGGCGGACTGGGTCAGTGTCTGCTGGGTTCTGCATGGCCGGATCGTTCTGTCACGGCTTAGCAAGAAACCCAGAACGAGACTCTGACTGACGAAAGAAAAAGTTTATTTGAGATGAGGGAATGCAGGGAAGGAAGGGTGCTGGTCCGGGGGGAGGTGGGATGACGGCTGGAGGGCTTGAGGTGATGGCTGGGCTGGCAGACGGGCAGGCAGGAAGGACTGAACAAAAGACAAACAGGTTTAAATTTTGCACCGACTGGCAACAGAGTACAGTTTCTAAAGGTTAGCTCGAATAGTAGTCTTCTTCCAACAAACCGTATACACTGAGTGACGATCCGGCAGAGACTGAAGGTAGGGACAGGAACTAAGTGCAGACTGGGTGATGAGCTGATGGAAACCAGGTGGCTTGATTGCAGCAGCAGGGCAGGTGTGGAGTGGGAGGTAGGCAGGTCCAGCAGAGGTGACAGAGTACAAGGGGGGAGGGGAAGGTGACAGGCAGACAAAAACAAACACCAAAACTGTCATGAGGCTGGCCTCATGACAGAGAGACCAAGAGCAGATACACAGCAACTGTATCAAGTTACAAGTTTATACAGTCAGTGATATCGACTTTTAATTATAGCACAATAATAATGATGGTGATGATATGTATGATATGGATAGCCTCGAAATCTGGATCTGGATCCTGCAACCTGCAAGATGAGAATACAGAGAGAGAGAGGGGGAAGGAAGGAAAGACACAAACTAGGGAGAGAAAGAGACAAAGTTAATGACATATAAAAAGTCATATTCATACCCTGAGTGTGAGAGAGTGAATGTGCGTGCACCACAGGAAAATCCCCCAGCAGTCTAGGTCTATAGCAGCATAACTAAGAAATGGTCCAGGTTTCCCTGAACCAGCTCTAACTATAAGCTTTATCAAAAAGGAAAGTTTTAAGTCTAACTTTAAATACAGAGAGAGGCTCCGCCTCCCGAACTCATTGGAAGCTGGTTCCACAGGAGAGGAGGAGCCTGATAACTGAAGGCTCTGCCTCCCATTCTGCTCTTACAGACTCTGGGAACCACAAGTAAACCTGTATTTTGTGACCTAAGTGGTCTTTAGGGTGATAAGGTAAGACTAGGTCTTTCAGGTATGAAGGGGCGTGACCATTAAGTGCTTTGTACGTGAGGAGGAGGATTTTAAATTTAATTCTAAACTGTACGGGGAGCCAGTGTAGAGAAGCTAATACTGGAGTTATATGGTCTCTCTTTCTAGTTCCTGTCAGAACTCGTGCTGCAGCATTTTGAATGAACTGAAGGGTTCTAACAGACTTGTTGGAACATCCTGATAATAAGGAGTTACAGTAATCTAATCTAGATGTATCATCACAACTTCACAACATCACAACTCCTCCCCTCTTATTCAATTACCAGCTATTCATAACAACAGCAGCCTAGGAGGGGTGCAGCAAAATTTCAACTAAATATCAACATCGGATGAACCAATTCCAAATGTATTTATTTATGTTTCAAAGTAACAAAAGACTAACTTAGGCTAAGGAGGTAGACTGCCCCATCGCCTAGAGTGTGTCAAGGGATTATTCTGTCCTGTGCTTGAGACGACACTCTCTAATTGAACACATACAAGACATTCACCAGTTTAAAGAGTCAGTCTGTCTGGTGGTTTGTGGTCCCGTCTGGGGTACCGGCGTAGTGACTGTTGGTGTTGCAGGAGTGTCAGTGTGGGCGATGTTTGACTGACCTGCAGATGTAGTGTCCCACTCACTGACCGGGCAGGAAGTCTCTGGCTTTCCACCTGTGTCAGGTGGAGCCGGCAGACTTCCCATGCTGGGAGTCGTTGCACCACACCTGTCGCTATGGGCGGGCCAGGCCCGCCCCCAAGAGTGCTTGCAATCTCTTAAAAAAACAACTTTAATTTGTATTTTATATTATCATATTAGCTTAATAAATGATGTGATCAATAGCTACTTATGTTGCATTGGTTGTCATTAAAACATTAAAAATATGTGCCTGGTTGTCAGAAGAGAGCTTCCCCCGTGTGTATCGAGACGCAAATGCCTCTGTTCACCACACAGGTGCTGAAAAGTGACAACACATCACTCACTGTCTACCAGGACAAAACACATGCAGATGACCAGTGGCAGTGTTTTGTAATATCCTTGACCTGGCTGCAATAAATGCCTCAGTTCTTTATAAAAAAAAAAAATGCGTTGATGACACGAAGAAACTTCATTGTGCGCCTCGCAACTGAACTGCGTTCTGTCCACATGATCGCAAAAGCCCGACACGTCGTGAAGCGTGAGCCCCGACAGGAGTGAAGTGAAATGATTTGATATACATATGTTAATTAAACAGTTTTAAGTTTAAAGAAATAATTAATTTCTATTTAGTTATAAATGAAAAACAAAATAAGAAAGTGGATTAAATTTCTGTTCGTCAATAAACACATTTTCACACTTGTTACAATTCACATTTTGCTTCCTCATCACCTGTATTCACATTACACATCTATTTATTTTCACTTTGTATTTCATTATGGAAATCACATTTTTGAACGGTCAAAATGACCACAATGGTATTTGGTATTTCTTTACATTGTTTCGGCTGTTTCGGTTTCCAGCACCTTTCGGCAATTTCGGTGGGACGATCACTCCCCACATTACACAGCCTTGCAATAAAGTCAGTTCATTCCTCCGAACTAGGTACAGTGAACAGCTACTGCCTGACTCCTTGATGGTGGGAAAACGGCCGGTAGATACCATCTCCATCACCTGAGACCGATCTGGTTTCTCGCCTCACATCAGCATGGGCAGGCATTCCAGGTGGTTAAGGAAAAGTGTCAATTGTCCCCTGTTTGTCTGTATGATGCAGGTGGGACAAATCGTCATGATCAGTGGCACGCCGATACTTGATGGTGTAATGGTGCGCTGCCAGTATGAATACCCACCACTGCAGTCTCGCTGCAGCCATTAAAGGAGCCGCCTTGCTAGGGCTCAGTATGGTTGTTAGTGGGTGGTGATCTGTTAACAAAGTAAAGTGTTGACCGTACAGATAGGAGTGAAAACGCTTGATTCCAAAATTTATTCCCAGTGCTTCTCGCTCAATTTGAGCATAGTTTTGCTCTGTTTTGCTCAATGTTCATGAGGCGAAGGCTATGGGTTTCTCTTTGCCACTCCACAATTTATGGGAAAGGACAGCTCCCACCCTATAGGGCGAAGGATCGCAGGCAAGTATCACTGGAAGTGTTGGATCATAATGTGTTAGAACACTTTTGCTTGCGAGTTGTTTTTTTGCTTCACAGAATGCATCGGTACATTCTTTTGACCACTCTCACTTTACCTCTTTATGCAGCAAAGCATTCAGTGGGTGGAGTAAGGTCGACAGGTTTGGAACAAAACGTGCATAGTAATTAATGAGTCCCAAGAAAGAGTGCAACTGGCTTGTGTTGGTTGGCTTAGGAGCATCCAGTATGGCACACATTTTGTCAGGTGACTTGTGCCATCCTTTTGAGTCAATTACATTCCAAAGATATTCCAGAGAACTCCTGAAAAACTCGCACTTCTCCTTTTGAACTCTCAATCCATATTGTTCCAAATGATTGAGTACAGTCTTCAAGTTTTTCAGATGATGAGCGTCATTGTTACCTGTTACCAGGATATCGTCCAAAAAGCAGTGGACGTTGGGGAGCCTTGTAACACTTGGTCCATAATCTTCTGGAAATTGAGGGCACCGATATTATCCCGAAAGGTAACCGATTGTAACAAAACATGCCTTTATGTGTAGTGAGATATTTCCGTGAATCTTCACTGACCGGCACCTGAAGATAAGCCTGTGAAAGATCCAGTTTGCTGAAATGCTGTTCTCCAGACAAAGTTATGTTCAATGCATAAAGCCAGATTAACAGTTACTTTGAAATCCTCACAGATCCTCACGCCACCATTCTTCTTAATGGCAGGGACAATTGGGGTTGCCCACTCACTGAATTGAACTGGAGAGATCACTCCCACTCAGCTTCCACTTTCGGTCTCAATGCGTATGGGACTACACATGCCTGACAGAACTTCAGGTGTTGACCCCTTCAGTGTTCCTAGAGTTTCACTGAAAACTTGGGTGTGACAGTTCAGCACATTTTCATGTGTCTCATGGGCCTTTATTTCGCGCCAGTCAAGCTTTATGTTCCTTAGCCATTTGCGACCAAAGAGTGGGGGGGACTTCCCTTTCACAATTTATAAAGGCAATCTGACCTTATGTTTATTCATCTTCACCCAAACTTTCACCATGCCCTCTGGTAACAGCACTTTTCAACCCATTAGTCTTCCGTAAAAGTACATTGGCAAATATAGTTTTGTACATCTCCACTGAGATCAAGGATACAGCTGCCCATTCACTGATTCATCAGTTAAAAAGGAAAATGTAGCGTCATCAATGAGATGACCTTGGATCTTGGGTCTGATCATCATCAAAGATGACGCTACATTTTCATTTTTAACTGTCCTTATTGGCTCTGCTTCCTTAAACACTGCTGACACCATATGCAATGTCAATTCAGAGTCTGAATCTGATGCAGACTCCCCTTCACTGTCAGTAGCATTGGCTCCAACTTTAACAATTTTTCCTTTCAAACAGCTTCCTTGGTTTCCTATTTGGTTCGTGTTTTTCTTTGGTGTACGTTTGATCACTCTTTTTATTTCTACATAAACGGGCAATATGGCCTCTCTTTTTACAGCTGTGGCATTGCTGCTCTCTGTAGTAACAGTCCCTTTCATTGTGATTGGTTTTGACACAACAAAAGCATTTTTCTCCCCATTGTGGTGAAGATACGGAGATTCTCTAGCTACAGCTTCCATTGACATTGAAATGTGTACAGCACGCTGGAAAATGTGTCTTCTGTTTTTTTCTGGATATTTTTCATTGTTTAGGCCACAAACAAATCTGCCATGCAAAGCATCATGCAAATGAGGGCCAAAATCACAGTGCTCGGAGAGATTCTTTAAAACAGCCACATACTGTGCCACACTCTCTCCCTCTTCCTCATTGCGTTTTTGGAAATGGAATCTCTCCGCAATTATAATGGGCTTTGGAGAGAAGGGATTATTCAGAATTCAGAAAAGAAGGTTTACTTTCTGGTTTGTCCGGAGCCAGCAAACTATGCAGCAGTCCGTATGTCGTAGCCCCATCATTAGCTTCAGCAAAATGTTCAAACCTCTCGACATACGTTGACCATTGTTCCATAGACTCATCGAAGGCATCAATATGACTGATGAGCTCTGCCATTTTCGTGGTCTCTCCCCCGCCGAAAAAGTGGTTATCCGCGTCACTCCCCGCGACCTCGTCCTCATCCAACGGCAACGGTGGGATACTTCGTCTCACCATGTGACGCCTGCTAACCACTGGAGAGAAAAAAAGATTTTTAAGTGCCTTCAAATAACTTCTCAGAATAACTTACTATTTCAAACTGTAGTCCAGTTACCAGTTAATTAATATCAGATCAATAAATTAATAAATTCATATTATTTTATGTGACAGATTAGAGAATTTGATTTAAAATAATCTTACACAAAATGAATAAATAGGATTTATGATTTAAATCGAAAATATGTCAATAAATAGATTAAAAAAAAGATTTATATACATAAAGTTTGTTTATATCTGCTTAAAAGGAATATTTTGTTCATTTCGAGTGTGTCGAATGTGCTTTTCTCAGTGTTCACGTAACGTAACGCAGCGTAACCAATCAGACGCTGTCAGGGTGTACGTGCACTTGTGTTTTCATTCTCTCGCTCTCTCTCTCTGCCGAACTGTCGTCAGGATGGCTACATGCTAGTCTTTTGCTGCAGATGTTATTGTTTTATGTGAGAGAGTCAGATATTCAAGCGTCTGAGTTTCATCATCAGCGCAGAGAGCGAAGCCTCTTGTCGTGGGTTGATTAGCGGACTGTGTGTTTTGTGACGGAAACGGAAGAGAACGTAAATTGTGTTATTAGCATCCGTATCCATATTATATATATTTTATTCATATGAATATTACAGTAACCCTCTTTTGGCATTTATAGGCCAGGTCTTTTTCCTTTGTATGGATTCCTGGGTTGAGATCTGCATGAAAACTTCTTCTTCTTCTGCTGGGATTCCTCCCATTTTGTAAAGGTAGAAGGGAACCTCAGTAGTCGTGGCGAGCTACCCAAAACAGAGACTGTGATTTATTCTGTGGCTGGATTTATTGTGAACTGTTGTTGACATCTCATGTGTCGCTGACAATTTAAATTACTTTTGTCTATTTATTATTTTTTTGTTTTGTTCTTTAAACCAACACAATATAATACTTTTAAACGTACCTGTTGGTTGTGTGAATTCTTCATTCTGTCACTCAATGCACATTGCTAATACCCTTTTCTCCTATAGCAATCAAGACTTCTGGTTTCCTGGTCCATGAGGTAATTAGTGCACCGATAAAATATTATATAATAAATAAACATATCTGTATCTTCCAGTCTTAATCATCAACAGTTATAGCTACATAACTCCTGTTTTATTTGAGTTTGTTTTATTTGCACACACACCAGGTAGTGATTGTGAGTTTGCCCTCTGAATTAAACCCATGTGGTTTTGGATCTTTTTGTTATCAACCAACTAAAAAAATATATGGCAATATATCACCGTTCAGATAAAATATATAGAGATATAACCTTTGGTCCATATCACTCAGCCCTATATTACATACAACTTGACCCTACCATTCACTCTTGGTTTCTTGATTGAAGAACCACCTTGTGTTTCTTGAATGTATTAAAGCCACAAGGAGACAAATGAAAAGGAATATCCTGAATAACAGTCTATCAGCAAATGCAGATGCTATAAATGAGCAAATGAGCAATCTAGTGACTCTTTCTTCAGAATACATCAGGAGCATCATCACTGCATGATGATTCATCAGCCGCATTAGTTTCCTCATCCTCACTCTCATCGTCATACTCTGTGATATCTGTACAGAATTTAAGAACAATTACATTTTTTTTAAATATTAAAATATAAAATAATTTATTAATTAATTGACTAGTTATTTGGTCTATTAAATGCCAGTGTTGAAAAAATCTTGATCAGTGTTTTCCAAACATCAAATCAGGATGTTCTCTGATGTCTTGTTTTATCTACAAACCAAAGTGATTCAGTTTAAATGATTTGTTATATGGAGCAAAGAAACCAGAAAATATTCACATTTAAGCTGAAAAAACGTGTTTAGAAACTGCTGACCAAATTAGTTGGCAAATTATTTCGTAATCGATTCAATTCTATCAAAATCATTAATAAATTGTTGCAGTCTGAACAATGACTATCATGCCTCCCCAATTAATATCATTGTGTTGCGAGCATAGGAGATGATAAGGTAAGAAACTAATATTAAAAGCTTGATTAAAGTTAACAAGTAATTTTTATTAAACATTCATTCTAAAATCTCAATAAAACCCATTCATACCAACAAAAAATGGGGGATAAACCTAATCAGGGCTGAGGCCAAAGTGAATGGACAAAGGCTAGGGCAGGGGAGGGATCCACCAAAGAAAAACACCACAAAAATCAGCGGGCACACATGGCAGACACTCTTTTAGTGACGGAAAACCCGCTTCCAGGGACGCAGCAAAACAAGACAGGAGGATGCCACCATCAGACCACCAGCACCGCTACCACCGGCCTCCAGCAACTGCAAAAGGGAGGATAACAACAAATTAGTGGGGTTACACATTCAAAACAGAAGAAAAAAAGACAACTCCAAAGCTTAACAAAACTATAAAAAATGGGCAGGTTACAGGCCAACAGCAAACACAGCGGCCGTTTCTCAATACTCAAGTAAGCAAGTATGTTCCTGCTTACTTGGGAAGTATATACTTGCAAAGTACGCTGGGTGTATATACTTGACAAGTACACAAGTATGTGGCTGATTCTCAATACTCAAGTTTGCAAGTATGTATGTATTGTTCTTCTGTTTGAATGGTGGCTGGTGCCAAGTGCTGCAGCCTCATTACCGCCACCTACGGTGTTGATAAATGAACATATGAAATACTTTTAATAAATGCATATATAAGTTGTTATTATTTTCACATTTTAAATATTTAACTTCATTTATTAATTTATTTCTATTAAAATATACAATACAAATAATATAATGTGTACAAATATATACTACTCTACATATCTAATATTTACATATTATATTTAAATACAGATACAATGACCGTGCGACTTTAATATACATCTAAAATTCAAAGTTAAAATAAAAAAAAAACATTAATAATATACAAACTTTCAAACTGTCAGGTCAAAACGTTTCCATTAAAAAAACAAAATAACACGTCAACAACAAATCTATGGATCACACCGAGCATCTAATGACATCTGAGACGTATTATTTCATCATGACAGGCTGAGGTAACGCTGCTCTGCGCCGGGCACAGTGAGCGCCGAGCGTCCACAGAGGCGGAGCTTATCATCTCCGACAAACGTCGCTGTCAAACTATAAATACGTCATATCTTAATACACAAACCACATTTTTGAATTCTAAATTATTCATTTCTCGCCTCAAATGATGTTAAAACTTTGTTCCTGGACACAGAAAAATACTTATTTCAGATTTATATTTATATTATCTGCTGCTATGCTCCGCAGAAATGTATTCTGGGATACATGGCCATCCCAAATACGTCTTAAGTTACCTCCGATGCATACTTGGTAAAAATGGTACGGGAGTACGCAAGTACGCACAAGTATGGATATTGAGAAACGACCAGTAAATACAAAGCAGCAGCGGCCCATTAGGTGGTTAACAATAACACCTGATCAAGAAGAACATTAGAAAGTGCTACATACGTTACAATTAATGCGGTTGCACAATATACGTACACACCTTCTTTTAGCAGCAACAGACACTCACACTCACGAGAGGAGGAAGACCTATAAATAAAAATGAGTGAGGGGGAAAGTAAAACAAAAACGCTTATTGTCATGTTCCGTTGTCAATGTCATTTTATTGTGAAATTCCCTTTTATTTTGAAGTCTTTTTTGTCCCTTGTCTGTGTGCACTTTACTTATCCCCTCTGTGATTACCCAACCGTTTCACCTGTGTCTTGTTCGAGGCCGGTTCTACACAGATCGAAATTTTGGAATTTGAGAAAGCACATTTTAATATACTCACAAAATTATTATACATTACAAGTTGACAAAATAATCTGCAGTAGCGGAAAAATCCACCGAAAAAGGGACACACGATACATCCCTCTCATCTCTCTGTCCCTCCACTGCGCAGCACAGACACACACACGCACACACCCCACAGTATGCAAATGAGCCAAGACGTAGCCTGACAGTTTGTGCCACGGAGTGGGTTAGACTTTGAAGGAGCAGAGTTACAAGCACAGAGATGAGTGCCCATGTCCACTGCTTGTGACAAAGTGACCTGTGTCTGACGGACCCCTACGTAAAGCCCCGCCCCAGGCTGTAGTTCTGTACTGTTTTTTTTATAATCACAGCAGGGTTTTTTTGTGTTTGTTTTTTAACAAAGCAGCCTGCTCAGCTACCCAATGACTTAAATGGCAATGCACCATCTCAGCCAATACTGGGTAGCTACCCAAAGTGTGCATTTGGTACAACATTGAGATCATTCAATCCTGCCTGGCACCACACACGACCACGGCTAGAGAATTCTGTGGTGCGAGACACCTGCTTCTGTTTCCCCTGTCGCAAATATGGCAGCACTGTTAATGAGAGGGATGTTTTTACCTTAACTGGTTTTAACAACTGGAAAGCAGCACTTGATCGAGTCAAGGGGCTACAGAGGCATGTGTCCAGCCACAACCATGTGCATGCTTCAACTGTATGGACTCAGCACACAAGCAGAGAGGCTACAGGGGGAACTGTTGACTCCCTGTTAGTTGGTAAAACACAACTTGAACAAAAACCATTACTATGTCAAGAGTGTGGGCAGTGCTGTTAAGTTTCTTTGTGTAAATGAGTTGGGGCTCCGTGGGACTGCAGAAACTTTGAGACATGATGATGCATGATGCAGATGACGACGACATTGCTTCAGGTCTTTTCCTAAAGCTAATGGAGTACACCTTAGAGAAGGATGAGAAGCTAACAAGCATTGCTAAGGGTATCCCAAAGAATGCAAAATATACATCTAAGGATATCCAAAATGAAATTATAGGAACACTGGTAGACATGGTGCTTGGAGAGATCAGGAAAAAATATGAAAATGCTGATTTTGCGGGGTTCTGCCTCAAAAGTGATGGGACCAGGTGCAATGTGGAAAAATTGTCTGTGATGATTCGCTTTCAGCAATTCCATGCCAGAGGAGCATCTTATTGGGTTGCTTGACTTGCATCAACTTGATGCAGAGTACATCACCTCTGAGGTACTGACACACCTTTCTGATGCTGGCTACAGTGCTGACAACATACTTAGTCAGTGTTATGATGGGGCTTCTGTGATGAGTGGGGTAAGAGGTGGTGTACAAGCTCTGCTCCAAAAAAAGCTTGCTAGATATGTCCCATATATCCACTGCTACAACCACCAACTGCACCTAGTAGTTGTGCATGCCATGCAGAGTGAACCATGTGCAAAAAGATTTGTTGACCTCTCTTGTTCACTCTACAAGTTTTTTCAGCACCACCATGTGTCTAGGAAATATGATGCACCTAATCTTAAAAGGCTCTATGAGGTGACAAGGTGCATTGTTGAAAATCAAGACCATATTCTCAGTATCCTATCTGAGATGACTGAGGATGATGCTGCTGCAGTTGATCTGTGCGCTGAGGCATCAGGCCTGCAATGTCAAATTAAGAGGCATCACGTCTTTGAGACTGGAAAGTTTCTAGTGCGGGTGCTTGGTGTCTTGAAACCAGCAAATGCAATTCTACAGGCTCAGTCTGTGGATATGTGCAGTGCTTCTGAGGTTGTAGGTGCAGCACTGGAGTCCCTCAAAAACATTTGGGAAGATGATTATTGGACAGAGTTATCTCAGGTGGCGGCTGGAGATGATTCACATCCTCCAAAGAGAAGGAGAACAATGAGCAAACACCTTGGTCAAAGTGTGCTCTCAACTGTGGGCCATACAGACTCTGATGATCCTACCCTTAATCCCCATCAGTCTCTGAAAAGATCTCTGCTCAACATCCTTGACAGGGCCATTTCAGAAATGGAAAATAGATTTTCACACAGATCTAGATCTTTCACAGATCTAGTCTTGCACCCAAATCTAGTGCATTTCTAGATTCAATCCAGTTGCACCTTCTGGCTGTGCTGGCTGGCACAGTGGCAGACAATGCAAGTCTGAAAAATGAAATCCTTGTGGCAAAACAGCTGTTGCTCAAGAAATGTCCAAAGGAAACAGACCTGTCCACTGTGTGTAAACACCTGCAGGAATACAGGGAAGCCTTTCCTGAGTTGCATAAATTGTATGTAACAGCCCTGGTAATTGGTGTGTCTTCAGCGGCATGTGAGAGTTCCTTCTCCACATTGTCACGGGTTGTAACCCCCTATCGTCGCACCATGTTACACAAGAGAAAGAGGAATCTGGTGATTTTGGCCCATGAGAAGTCCCTAACAAATAACTTGGACATGGATATATTTGTGAGAGTTTTTGTAAAGGGAAACAGGAGTGGAGTGGAGAGAAAAAAGGAGTGGAGAGGAGTGTGAGAAATGAGAGAGGAGTGGAGAGAAATTTGTTTTTTGAGCTGTTAAGTTGCCAAAAAAAATAAAAATAGTTCTGCTGTGTTTTATAAATTAGTTTGAGAAGATTTTTTATTATTATTCATAAGACTACCTTTCAGTTTTGTAAATATTGACTATAGTGTTTGAAGTCCTATTTTAGGTTAAAATTTATTTGAGAATTAGGCCATCCAGTTAAGATAAATGTTATGTTGTTGGTTGATAAAATCTGGATGAAAGATCATCATCATCATCTAACCGCTTTATCCTCCACCAGAGGGTCGTGGGGGGCGCTGTGCCTCTCAGCTACATCGGGCGATAGGCGGGGTACACCCTGGACAGTTCGCCAGTCCATCGCAGGGCCACACACAGATAGAGACAAACAACCATTCACTCTCACACTCACTCCTACGGTCAATTTAGAGTGTCCAATTTACCTAATCCCCACATTGCATGTTTTTGGACTGTGGGAGGAAGCCGGAGAACCCGGAGAGAACCCACGCACACATGGGGAGAACATGCAAACTCCATGCAGAAAGACCCTTGTTCCTACCGGGGCTCGAACCCAGGTCTTCTCGCTGCAAGGCGAGAGTGCTAACCACTACAGCACCGTGTGGCCCTTGGATGAAAAATGTTTTATTTTATTTTATTTTATTCATTTATTTGATTTTTATTTTTCAGTTCCCCCCCTGAGGGATTGCCACCGTATTGTGGTCAGGGGGTTTGCGTGCCTCAGTGACCTTAAGAGCTATACCAGCAGGAGCTTAGTCTTGTCTTCAGGTGGGACACCCAAGTTGGACAGGTCTGAAGGTAGAGGCCTGACAAAGTGCAATCCACTTCTCCAGGTTGGGGTTGGACACATGGACCCCTTTCAATGAAGAAAGCATCGTTACTATTAGCACAGAAAAAAAAGTGCTGGACCATGATGTGTACACATGATGCCCCCTTCACATTTCTGACTGCCCCCTCATATATGCCTGCCGAGAACCGGCCCTGGTCTTGTTCGTCACAGCTGTTCGTCATCTCCCTGATTCCTCAGTAAATATAACCACTTCCTTTGTCTGGTTGTGACTTCGCCTTTGTCCGTCACTAGAGCTACATGTGTTTTTTGAGCTCTTTTTTGTGGTTCGCAGGATTGTGGGATTATCTGCATGTGCGTGCTTCTGTGACTCTGCTAATCTCTGTTTACCTGTTCTCGTCAGTGTTCTGTTCCATGTTGATCTCGCGCCTGTGCTCTTTGCCGCATATTTGAGGATCTTCGTGCCTGTTCACCTGTTTTTGTGTGCTTAAAAAATAAACTCTTTTACTTAGCACGTCCTGCATTTGGGTCCAGTCCTGTATGTGATACTCAATCTGCTACAATTGAAATACTGTTTTTGAAGAGTCTGTTTTTCCAGTGCAAGAAGCAGCTTTGAGATCTTGGCATTTTGTATGGTGGGCTCGGACAGTCTGTAGAAATGTCTATGTACCAAGATGTCATGTCCTAAGAAGTCAGCTAGTTGGTCAAGTTCATTATTCTTCAAGTTTAGGATCTGAGAAGTGGTTGCTATTTCCTTGCGAAGTTGCGTGGATCACAAATAATCTGGCTTCTTTGCACCACATTCTTCTGCCAACCTTCTGAGACTCTGATGGCCTCTGTAGTAAGAGAGACAATTTGGCACAGCAAACAAGTACACACAACATTCTTTTCTCAATCAACAAACTGAGGGCATTCACCACGTCAGGTGTAAGGAGCACTGCTACCTTTCTCCCCCTTTTTCCTTGTAGTTCCACTCACTCAAAATAGTGGCACAGCTTTGGTTCATATTCTGACAAGCCCATTTCTTCATGGTTGACTGAACAATCCCGCTCCACAAAATTCTTCAGCTTCATCTTTGACACCTTGACATTCGTCTTCTGTTGAAAAGGACTATTTTGGTCAATGTTGTTCTTGCAAAATTGGAATAGTTCTTCACCGTTGCGTCCTCCTTCAGTGCTGCAGTTGCCAATTCTGTACTTTCATCACAGTGTTTGTTAAGTTTTGCGAGTGGTAGTTTGGATAGTTTATTGTATTTCAAATCATTAATCGTACTCAAGGCACTGTGCGAAATGTACTCGGACCACTTTGCTCACAGATTTAACTTGGCCCTCATCTCCGGTCATTAGAACATGACAATGAACAAGCTCACTCACTTTTAACAATGAATGTCCAATTTTCAGTGCAAGACTTGGAGTTCTGTAACTGTTCTCATCCATGCTCAATCCTGCAGTCTCTTTTACTTCCTCTATGACATTTAAGATGTTTTCTGGTTTTAGAGCTTCTTCTAAGGTTAGGGCTGGACAATTTCTGCACATTGTCTGTAAGAAACTTCCAAGCTGACAAATTTTCTGGAAGATATAGTCATGCTTTTAAGGGTCATGTCCATGTTTGCTGTAAAGCGATTCCGCAAAGCGAAGAAGGCAAAAGTCATTGCGAATTGCACTTGCAATATCATCATCATGCATACGACTTAACATCTTCAACAACCCATTCCCAACAGTTCCTGTAGACACCGACTTGATGAATGATGCCACGCAAAGCTTGTTCTTCTGGCTTAGAGGAGCACCTTCTCATGTGTCGCCATAGCTCTGTTCTCACAAACATACCCTTGCAATGTATACAATAGTCATATCTTACATGTTCATTCCGAAGTGAATGACTTCCACTGTTCAGGACTTTGATGTTATGCATGAAGTTTCCTCTGTTCCGGAGCTTCTCTAGTAATTGCTTCCTACTTACAGAACCAACAGGGAGACTAAGAGCCTTTGCTGTGTCAGCATTCTCCTTGACATGGATTTTGAAATGTCGAGCTATCTTGTGATGTCTTACTTACTTATCCTCTTCGTCCCTTGTGAGACATAAGTGTATAAAAGGCTATTATTTTGAAGTGCCATAGCCCCTTTTCCTGCTGCTACGGAAAGAGAGAACAGCAGCGCTTGATGTTGTTGAGAAAAAATAACAGTTCTTTCCTCTTTCCTGTGGAGACTGTATACATCTGAGAGCTTACCTGTGTTTTGACGTGTGTTTGGGACATGTGCTTTTTAGTGACACTGCAGTGCATAAGTGAATGAACGAACGTGGGTACACTCATATCAAAGTGTTAAAGGTGACATTGAATGCTTCTATCACACATATATGTTAGTTATGGAGGTCTACTTACATATATTAACTTGTTTTCATGATTAAAAACCTCCTAAACGCTGCAAACGAGACGATCAAAATATCTCCTCACTGACGCTCTTGTCAGCCTCGTCGTTGCGGAACTATTAACGCGGAACAAAAAATCACTCCGAAGAGGAAACAAACTTAGACTAAGGTTATCATGTAAAACTTAAACAGAAAACTCTCCAAACGGAGGAAAACACGGCTAATGATTGGTGATCCTTCACTAACTAAGAATGGGATCAAAAACAAAACGCAATCTAAATGATTGGATCTAACTAGTAAAATGTAAGTCACAATCCTAGTGATTGGAGTTCCTAAAAGGCTGTGAAAATTAACAACAAAAAATCTCTCCCAAGGAGGAAAACAAAAGGGGCTATAAATCTGAACTAAGGTATCAGCTAACAGGCTATGATAAGAAAACTTACAAAATAAAGCGTCGCTCACAAAGAGGATCAAAAACTTGAGGGTTCTGTGGCTGTGACGAGGAGCTCGGGTGATCAGGCATGGGCGAAAACACACTGGTGCTGACACAGGGGAGCAGAGAGTTTTTAAAGTCCACATGGCTTAATTGTCAGCAGGTGTGTGTAATCAGGGCCGGCAGGCCGGCAGAGAAGGGGGCGGGGCAAAACTGCTGGAGTGACACGGACCAGGAGGCGCTACAGTGGTGAGAGGAGTGTTGAGGATTTCTGATGATGACATCAAATTAAGGATGTGCCGATCCGCTTCGCAGAGCCCAGGAAAACAATACAACACTATTTTCTCAGCAGTGGCTGAACTGTTTGTTCTGAAACTTTAGGGTTTCATAATAATGACACAGATACACATACACAAACGCAGCGTTAATTGGAGCTTCCGGTCTATGTCGCCTTTAATGAATTGCATCGTTGATTGTTGGTGGCACCGGCGGTGATGTGCGTATTTTCCGCCGCCGTATCTCGCCTTGTGTGAAGTGTACAGCTGATTTCCTTCACTGTTTGAGTTGATTTATGCTGGCTGTGTGGTAGTGAAAAATGTTATTTAGTAACTTGATTGTTTGCCGAGCGCCGATATGTGCGCCATTTGGGAGCGCTCGTTTTCCAAGACCGCTTAGTCAGTGGAGGGCGGGGTTAGATGATGCACCTCGTATTTATGTGATGCGTTCATTTAACAGATACACAATAGATTATTATGTATAGCTATGTTTACCATTCATGTGAAGAAATGCAGGAAATTATTTGGGCAGAGAGTGATGCTGTTTCTTCTTGTTTATTGTTTCAGAACTGTGTGTGTGTGAGTGTGTATACGTACACACTTGTGTCAAAATAAAGCCCACTGCATAGAAGTGATGCCGGTCCCTCTCTCCTTCTTGTGTCCTGACCGACACACCATCTTGGACGCTGGTCACTGGAGTGGGTGTGGGTGAGCAGACGGGAGGCAGCGTTCTGGATATATTGTAGTTTTTGAAGGTGAGTGGAGGGGAGACCGTAGAGGAGGCTATTGCAGTAGTCGAGTCTGGAGGTAATGAAGGCGTGGATGAGGATTTCTGCAGTGGATTGTGAAAGGCAGGGATGGAGATATAATATTGTGGAGGTGGAAAAATGGGGTTTGAATGAGAGGGTGGAGTTCAGTATAACGCCGAGATTGCATACAGAGAGTGACTGAGTGGCCATCGATGGTGAGGGAGATGTTCTGGGCCAATGGGAGGAGAGCCTTGGGTCCGGTGAAGATGAGTTCTGTTTTGTTGCTGTTGAGTTTGAGGAAATTGTGGTCCATCCAGGTTTTAATGCCATAGAGGCAGTGTGTGATGGTGGAGAGAATGACTGGGGTGATGGATTTGGTGGATGTATACACCTGGGTGTCGTCGGCATAACAGTGAAAATGAAGTCCATGATGACGGATGATATGACCAAGGGGAAGCTTGTAGATGATGAAGAGGAGGGGGCCGAGCACCAAACCTTGGGGAACACCAGTGGAGACAGGGAAGGTATTTGATTTGAAGTTGTTTATGGAAACGTAATGATGGCGGTCGGAGAGGTAGGAGGAGAACCAGGAGAGTGCTGTGCCGGAGATGCCAATGGTTTGGAGACGGTGGAGGAGGATGATGTGGTCTATGGTGTCGAATGCTGCACTGAGGTTGAGGAGGAGGAGGATGGAGAGTGAACCAGAATCGGCGGAAAGGAGGAGGTCGTTGGTGACTTTTAGGAGGGCTGTTTCAGTACTGTGATGGGGACGAAAACTGGATTGGAATGTTTCAAACAGTTCGTAGTTGATGCAGGCTTTCAGGAGGGGAGCTGGGATGGGGTCCAGGTGGCAGGTGTTTTGTAATAAAATAGAAGTTACCAAATCATGCTACAACTTCCCAACTTCCCAACTTGCCAAATGTACGCAAATACTGTGATCTATAACTAAATATGTTTTGATTGAGATAGCAAAATATATTATGGAAGAATGTTTTAACCAACCTCTACATCTTAAGGGGTGCAAATGGTCCATAGCAAACTGAGCATTTTTCCAATGAGCACATCTCTTCTTGCACAAACTTGTGTGTCTTGCATGCTAAAAATTATACGAAAAAAGAAATAAATACAATTAAATTAAAAGTTAATTGTGCTCTTGAAGATTTGGACAGTAACTGCAATTTTAAAGATATTATCTTACTGTAGTGTTATGCAAAAGATTCGCTGTCACTCTGCGATCCTCTTTAGATCCACTTTATTGACTTATGGTCACATAACACAGGACTGACTGACAAGTTGTATATAACAATTTATTCATACATACAATTTATTTTGACGTAAACATAATTTCAGGTGGATGTTATCAGTTATTATAGTATCTATTTTCAGAAGATGTAATTTCATTTATAGTAGTGAATGTATATGGAGACTATGCAACTAGTGAGTAACACCAAAAAAGAGGAATGCAGATAGGTAATTCAGATCCTGATCTGTGTGGTTTAATGATTCGTCGATCTGTTGGTAATGCCTCGGGGCTCCATTAGGGGGATCGCGCTCCTCTTCCTCATTCAATACAGACGAGTGAAGGAAAGAGCTGCGTGTGTGTTTTCCTCATCCTTCTCCCGTTACTATTCCCCTCTTTAAGGTAATTACCGTTTGCAAAGCACTGCATACTTATGAACACATGTTGATTGTATTTTTCTAAACGTTACTCTGGTTTAAAATGCATGGAAAAGACGTTTTTGTTGGACTTGTTTGTTGTTTAGTTTCTTGCTAACTCAGACGTGTTAGCTCGTAGCCTTATAACCCGTCGCCACGCTGTAGAGTCTGAATGTTGACATTGGTGTTTGAGTGTGTGACTATTTCATTTCATTTTCTCATTCATTTAATTTTCTCATTCATTTTTCTCTCTGTGAAAATCAGTTAAAAAGACATAGGGACAGCACCGCTGATCGCCAGCGGCAAGCGGCGAGCTGCCTAAACTGGCGCTGTATGTGTGGGTGTGTGTTTGCCTGTGTCTCAATTGCATATAAAGGGACCATGCACAAAACAGAGCGTTCTGAAAGGGGCGGGTTTAGCAGGGTTATTGAACTGCTATGATGCTTCATCCTTATTTTGACCAATGCATGTCACTGACATGTTCATTAGGACACCAGGGAACTATTTTAAATGGGGAAATAGGGTATAATATGTCCCCTTTAATATATTTGTGTCTAGTTAATTTCATAACAACGAAAATTAATAAGTCATCAGGTTAAAAAATACATTTCATTATTCAAATGTCCCATGATAACTTGTTCAAAGTATAATTTACATGACGTGTTTATTTTGTTAAAACAATCATTTAGATAATTTTCTCTGGTCCTTTGCCCAATGTAACCAGTGATGACATGTATAGCAGCATGTCGTCATTCAATCGCTGGCGGTCGAGGTGGTGTCCAGAAAACAACATTGGGTATTTAGATAACTGGCAAACCTTCTGGGGGAAACCTGGTCTCATGAGGAGAGACGGTGTCCCTCCCACTTTGGATGGAGCAGCTCTCTTATCTAGCAGTTTAGGACATTTTATTAGAAACCCATGACAATCCAGAGCTGAGACCAGGACACAGAGTTGCAGTCTTTCATGCTTCTCTGTGCTTCTTTTCAAGCAGTCACCAATTAAAAACCCCATAGAGACTGTGTCTGCCCCTCGACCTACACCTAAAAACTAAAGTAAATAAACCAATAACAAACAGAAGAGGAGTTAGACATTCTAACTTAATAAAGATTAATACCAACAATAAAATAGAGTCAAATAATACCACTTTCAAATGTGGACTATTAAATATTAGGTCTCTCTCCTCAAAATCTGTTTTAATAAATTATCTAATTTCTGACAATTGTATTGATTTATTCTGTGTAACTGAAACTTGGTTACATGAAGAACATTACATCAGTCTAAATGAATCAACTCCACCCACTCATGCAATACCCATATTCCTAGAAGCTCAGGCCGAGGAGGAGGTGTAGCAGCCATTTTTAATACTAGATTATTAATCAATCCCAAGCCCAAACCAGGATATTCATCGTTTGAAAGCTTTATTCTTAATCTATCTCATCCTAGTTGTAAATCACAGAAACCAATTATGATAGTCACAGTTTATCGTCCACCTGCACCTTATTCAGAGTTCCTATCAGAGTTCTCTGAGTTCTTATCTGAGTTGGTGCTTAAAACAGATCAAATCATAATTGTAGGGGATTTCAACATCCATGTAGATGTTGACAGTGATAGTCTTCGCTGTGCATTTAACTCGCTGTTGGAATCAATAGGTTTTATTCAACACGTTAATAAACCAACTCATTGCCTTAGTCACACCCTCGACCTTGTTTTAACTTATGGTATTGATATTGATAACTTAAACATAGTTTAAGTTATCCCTCTCTTTACTGATCATTATTTACTCACATTTAATTGTACAATAATGAACTACAATAACATAAATAAGAAATAATGTCTGATAATAATATTAATACATTCAAAGAGACAATGCAACCTTTATTTAACTCGGTGCCATATGTCAGTACATCTGAAGGTACCTTTTGTGATTTTACTCCCGCCCTCATAGATAACCTTGTTGATAGTACAGCAGCCTCACTGCGTACTACATTAGATCGTGTTGCCCCTCTGAAAAGGAAAGTGGTGAATCAGATGAGACGAGCACCATGGTTTAACTCCAATACTCGTGCTCTTAAACAGACGTTACGTAGATTAGAAAGAAAATGGCGTTCCAGTAACCTAGAGGAACTTCATATAGCCTGGAAAGATGGTTTTGTAGCTTACAAAAAAGCCCTACACAAAACTAGAGTTGCCTATTATACTTCTTTAATTGAAGAAAATAAGAATAATCATAGGCACTGTAGCCAGGCTGACACAGAGCCACAGCTCCACTGAACCATCTATTCCTTTAACACTGAGCAGTGATGACTTTATGAACTTTTTTGTGAATAAAATAACATCAATTAGAGAAAAAATTGATCATCTCCTCCCTCATATTGGGACTGACTCATCTTTTAGCACAAGAGCTTTAGAAGCACCAGGTGCACAGTTAGACAGTTTCTCCCCTATAGATCTCCCTGAGTTAACATCATTAGTTTCATCATCTAAGCCATCAACCTGTCAGTTAGATCCTATCCCCACCAAACTGTTTAAAGGTGTGTTTCCTTTAATTAACAACTCTATAGTTAAGTTGAGTTAATACTCTATATTAACTCAAATTAATCAGGACGTGTCCTGGAGCGAGCCAGCGTAACATCTGGCCTGACGGTGCATAAGTTGGCCTACAGGGAACATCAAAGATCTTACGCTAAAGCCCTTTTCGTGTCCAGGTCAGAACACTATTCCACAATCATCAACAATAACCCAGGTAACTCCAAGCAGCTCTTCTCCACAGTAAATCACATTCTCAAACCTCAAATTACTCCATACTACACTCATACAGACAGTAACTGCAACAAGTTCCTTGAATTTTTCACCTCCAAAATTGACAATATCCGCTCATCTATCACACAAACACATAGTCCAATTCAAGACATCCCAGCAATTTTCAGCGCACAACATTTCTCACATTTCATCCCCACAACGCAGCAGGAGGTCGAAAAGATCATCTGCAGATCCAAACCATCCACCTGCTCCCTTGATCCCCTCTCTTCTCCTCTGCTCAAAACACACAACCATTCCATTACCCCTCTCATAACAAAAATCATTAATCTTTCTCTCCAAACAGCCAACGTTCAATCCCTCTGTCAAATTACAAACCCATTTCAAATCTCCCATTCACTTCCAAAATCCTAGAGAAAGTTGTTTCCATCCAGCTTCACAACCATCTCAAATCAAATGACCTATATGAAAAATTCCAATCTGGTTTCCGCCCTTCACACAGCACAGAAACAGCTCTCATCAGAGTCTCCAGTGATCTGATGTCCTCTGACTCCGGTTCCACATCCCTCCTCATTCTTTTCGACTTCTCTGCTGCATTCAACACCATTGACCACAACATCCTCCTCCACCGTTTCCAGCACTTCATCGGCCTCTCTGACACTGCCCTTCACTGGTTCTGCTCCTACCTCACTGACAGGGCCGAGTGCGTGGTCCTGGGGGATGCTAAATCTCACCCCCACACTGTCACCTGTGGGGTCTCCCAGGGCTCTGTGCTCGGTCCAACCCTCTTCACCATCTACATGCTTCCCCTCGGGTGTGTCGTCAGCAGGCATGGAATTAATTTCCACTGCTATCCTGACGACATACAACTCTACCTTATGGTCTCCCCCTCTGGGTCCCCCTCTGCCACTGTTGCTCACCTCGGCTCCTGCCTGGAGGAGATAAACGCATGGATAAGTCAAAACTTCCTGCAGCTGAATGGCTCAAAAACAGAAGCCATCCAAACCGGTACTCCTCAACAACCCCGTTCTTCCCCCATTACCTCAGTTTCACTTTTTGGCCACAACATTCCCCTCTCTCCCTCCGTTACCAACCTAGGGGTCAAGTTTGACCCCCACCTCTCGTCCATGCCTTTGTCTCCTCCAGGTTGGATTACTGTAACGCACTCCTCATCGGGATCCCTGGCAGGAGCCTCAAAAAGCTCCAGTATGTTCAGAACAGAGCTGCCAGGGTTCTGATGAGGGTGCGGAAGTACGAGCACCTGAACCCCATCCTCCACTCCCTTCACTGGCTCCCCATCTCCGCCCACATTGAGTACAAGGTCCTCCTGCAGACCCACACCTGTCTGCACGGTGATGCCCCCACTCACTCTCACTGACCTCCTCACACCACACACGTCAGCCAGGACCCGGTCAGGCCAACAGCACAGTCTGCTCGCACCCAGGACAAGGCTCAAGACCATGGGGGACAGAGCTTTCGAAGCTGCCGCTCCCCGCCTGTGGAATGCCCTTCCTGACCACCTCAGGGCTCCACAGACAGAGGATGCTTTTAAAAAAGAACTCAAAACCTACCTTTTTAGAAAAGCATACAGCTAATTTTCTTCTTTATTTTTTTAATTTCTTTTATTATCTTGTTTTTACAATGTAGCACTTTGAGATTTGTTGTTCGAATGTAAAGTGCGATACAAATAAAATCTGTTATTGTTATTATTATTATTATTAGATTTTAGCTAATTACTGACCTATATCTAATCTTCCCTTTGTCTCTAAAATCTTGGAAAAAGCAATCAATTATGTGAATATCTGCGCATTAATGGCCTGTTTGAAGATTTTCAGTCAGGTTTTAGATTAAACCATAGCACAGAAACAGCACTAGTTAAAGTTACTAACTCAGATAATGGTCTAGTTTCTTTACTTGTCCTGTTAGATCTTAGTGCTGCATTTGACACCATTGATCATGATATTCTACTGCAGAGATTCGAGCAGACTCTTGGTATCACAGGTGCTGCCCTCTGCTGGTTTAAATCATACTTATCTGATAGATTCCAGTTTGTTCACGTTAATGATAAAGCCTCACTACAAACAAAAGTTAATTGTGGAGTTCCACAAGGCTCAGTTCTTGGGCCTATACTTTTTACCTTATATATGCTTCCTCTAGGGAACATTATTAGAAAGCATAACATACATTTTCATTGTTATGCAGATGACACACAGCTATATCTATCGATGAGGCCGGATGAAATAAATCAGGTTGTTCAACTCCAGGAATGTCTCAGAGACATTAAGTCCTGGATGACCTGTAACTTTCTACTTTTAAACTCAGAAAAAACTGAGGTCATTATACTTGGCCCTAAACACCTCAGAGAAAAACTTTCTGATCACATTGTCACTTTAGATGACATCACCATGACTTCCAGTTCCACTGTGAGGAACCTTGGAGTTACTTTTGACCAGGAAATGTCTTTTGATTCACACATAAAACTAATTTCCAGAAAAGCCTTCTTCCACCTGTGGAACATTATGAAAATTAGAAACATTCTGTCTTTACAGGATGCTGAAAAACTAGTTCATGCTTTTGTTACATCTAGATTAGATTACTGTAACTCCTTATTATCAGGATGTTCTAACAAGTCTGTTTGAACCCTTCAGTTAATTTAAAATGCTGCAGCACGAGTTCTGACAGGAACTAGAAAGAGAGACCATATAACTAAATTAAATTTAAAATCCTCCTCCTCACGTACAAAGCACTTAATGGTCAGGCCCCTTCATACCTGAAAGACCTAGTCTTACCCTATCACCCTAATAGACCACTTAGGTCACAAAATACAGGTTTACTTGTGGTTCCCAGAGTCTGTAAGAGTAGAATGGGAGGCAGAGCCTTTAGTTACCAGGCTCCTCCTCTCCTGTGGAACCAGCTTCCAATGATAGTTCGGCAGGTGGACACTCTCTCTGTATTTAAAGTTAAACTTAAAACTTTCCTTTTTGATAAAGCTTATAGTTAGAGCTGGTTTAGGGAAACCTGGACCATCTCTTAGTTATGCTGCTATAGAACTAACTGCTGGGGGATTTTCCTGTGGTGCACGCACATTCACTCTCTCACACTCAGGGTATGATTATGACTTTTTATATGTCATTAACTTTGTCTCTTTCTCTCCCTAGTTTGTGTCTTTCCTTCCTTCCCTCTCTCTCTCTCTGTATTCTCATCATGCAGGTTGCAGGATCTAGATCCAGTTTTCCAGGCTACGCTTATCATCACCATTATTATTATTTTGTAATTAAAACCTGATACAGTTGTTGTGTATCTGTTGCTGGTCTCCCTCTCTCTCTTCTGTCTCTCCCTCATCTCCCTCTTGTCTTTTCTCTCCCCCCATTTTCTGTCCCCACCTCTCCACTGTCCCCCATTTTTACTTTCACCCCAATCGGTCGAGGCAGATGACCGCACATCTCTGAGCCTGGTTCTGTCAGAGATTTCTTCCTGTTAAGAGGGAGTTTTTTCTCTCCACTGATGCCTAGTGCTTGCTCATTGTGTGAACTGTTGGGGTTCTCCGCTCTCCTTGATGTTGTCTATGTACGCTATGTATGTTATGATTTGGCGCTATACAAATAAAATTGAATTGAATTGAATTGAATTGAATTGAATTGAATTGAATTGAATTAAATTGACCCTATCCCTTCTCACTTTCTTTAGTCAATTGCTTCTGATTTTCTTCCTTTCCTCACCCACCTCATTAACACATCTCTATCATTTGGTTGCTTTCCGGCCTCTCTTAAAGAGACCATAGTGACCCCACTCCTTAAAAAACCCACCCTTGACCCTTCTGAAGTAAATAACTGCAGACCTGTCTCTTTTCTTCCTTTTCTTTTCAAAGCTCTGGAGCATGCTATCTTTTTTAGTTTTTTTTGTGCTTTTAATGCCTTTCATTGATAGTTTTTATTGCAGAGAGACAGGAAATGGGGAGGCAGAGAGGGGGAACGACATGCAGGAAAGGACCGTCCGATGCGGGATTCGAACCGGGGTCGCCTGTAGTGAGGACTGTAGGTTAACGCTGCCCCGAGAGTGTGCTATCTTTAATCAACTTCCTACCTTCACCGGAACAACCTTCTCGATCCTCGATCACTCGACTGAAACTGCACTTCTTGCTGTCACTGAGCAACTCCACACTGCCAGGGCTGCCTCTCTCTCCTCTGTGCTCATCCTCTTGGACCTTTCTGCAGCGTTTGACACAGTTAACCACCAGATCCTTACTTCCTCCCTTCAAGAACTAGGTGTCTCAGGCTCTGCACTTATCCTACTCTCATCTTATCTTCAAAACCAAACATACAGAGTAACCTGGAGAGGATCTGTGTTGGAACCCTGTCCTCTAACTACTGGGTTCCCTCAGGGTTCTGTCTTGGGCCCTCTCCTCTTCTCTCTATACGTTATTCTCTCTCATGGTTTTTCCTATCACAGCTACGCTGACGACACCCAACTTCCCAGCTCCGACACACATGTAGCAGAACGGATCTCAGCTTGTCTGACCGACATCTCTCAGTGGATGTAAAACAGACAAAACCCATCTTGGTCCCACCTTTAAGTCCTACGTGGGTCCTAAATGGGGACAACATGAGCTGAAACATGGGTTGCAAGTGGGATTGTCATGTGTAATCCTGGTCAAAACCCACATGGGCAAGCATGCGACCAACATGCTTGCCCATGTGGCTTTAAGGCAGGATTACACTAGGTGTTAAGTGGGCCCAAACTGGGGTAAATACACAAGACCCATCTTGGTCCCAGCTTTAAGATCCAGTTGGATCTCAGTCTATTTTACCACACTGACCAGATGAAAGGATTTAAATAATGTTCAAATAAAATGATACCTACCTCCCTCATTCACAAACCTCTATGTTAACATGGAACATGGCAATTTTACACATTTACACACAAAACCCCAGGCAGATGAGCTGCTTTAGACAGTTTACAGGATAATACCGCAATACATGAACTGACGTGTGCCAGCAAATGATAATCTGTTGGATAATATACGTAAGGATTATAAATAAGGTATTGATATATAAGATATATAAGTAAGGATTGAATTAAAAAAATGGCCACATTCTCTGATTTCAACCTTTTATTCATGAATATTTTAAATCAACAGATTTATTGGTGAAAAAAATAATGGTTCCAGAAAAACAATCTCACAGTGTCAACATTTTGCAAACCTTTTAGCCAACATTGGCAAGAAAACAATGAAAAAGAAAAAGAAAAGGTTAGTCTCAGCACTCACTCATTCCACCACTGCTCAGTACTGTTTAATTTGGCACTGGCTGTCTGGATGCCCTTCGTCCTCCTCGGTTTCTTGCCCCAGTGAACCATTTGGACAGTGCCTTCTCTGCTTCCTGCTGGTTCACCTTTGCCGTCAAAGAATTCTTCTTAAGGGCCTGTGTAAAACAAATTTGGTTGACAGTATAAGCTAACATTAAAAACATATTCTCTTTCTATTTAGAATTAGACAATGGCCAACTTCAGGGCCATATTGGCAAAAGTATGAAGGATATGATGGATAATCGTCATGGATTTTTAGCACAAGAAAATATTTCTGAAGTACTTGAATTTAAAACATTTTATTACTACTATGGCCATTCCTGTCACATGCAACAAACTGCTTCCTGTTTTGAGGGTCTCTCTTCAAGGAATAACTTGTAGGGCTCCTGAGAGGCTCTGCAGCCGTTGTTAATCACTGCGTGCCAGTTGAATCTCCCACTTGCAATTGCCTCCCAGTTGTCCAGGTTGATGGAGAGATGTGTAAGATCCATCTGTATTTGCGGAGGGCATTGGCAAATTGGATTTTAGGGAGGCGAGTGTCATCCATTCGATGAACTAGTGCAGTGCCCGTCCAAAATCTGTTTTGATGTGTGTTTTTTGTAATTGTTGGTTTGGTGTGTTTGAATGCTCATTGTTACTATTGCACAGCAAACGTTCAGTGACATTTTTATTTGTGTATGCTAGAAAGCAAATACTGATACTGTCATAATGTCATACAATAGATGGAAAATTGAACTACATGGTTGCATAACAGTTGGTTGGTTTTCACTAGGATGCAGAGATTCAGTGGGGTGACAGCTGCAGGACAGAAGCTCCCTCTTAACCTGCTGGTTCAGGTGCGGAGAGACCTGTAACACCTCCCAGAGGGAAGTGGGGTGAACAGTCTGTGGTTGGGTGCACTGCGTTAGTCATCTGCCTCAGCTTGATGGCGTGTTGTTTGTTGGCGTGTGCAGCCTGCTTATCCTCTGCATTTGTCGGCTGACTCAGCTTGACAGCGCCTTGTCTCACTCATAGTGCGAATGAGAGGGGGAGTGGCTAAAAGTAGAGTGGCGAAAGCCAACATGTGGTTCATTTAGCAATATATTTAAAGATATCTTTGCATTACTTATCCAAACAACGTCAAACTTGCCACTGCACTAACTCGTGCTCGTAGCAAGACACCTGTCAAGTTTGAAATCTTGGTTTGAGAGATATTAGAGTAACACACAGACAGAAAATTTATAGACAGATGTGCCCAGACCATCTGAGATGGTATTGGCGGAGGATGGTGTACAGGTCACTGGAGCCTGTTTTCTTCAGTATGATTGAGTTCACTCATAATCATAATTAATATATAATAGCTTTGTGAGGTGTGTACAAATAATCATAAAATTAAATGATGCACATTCTTTCACATTAAAAGGCCCAAAAGCACTAAAAGCAATAACCGATGCACATTACTGGAGGCTTCCATGGTACAATGCAGGCTTCAGATTTGAAATGACATTCCTTGCATTTTCATCTCGTGAGACATTTTTCCTCCCATTTACTTAAATTTGAAAATGCCATTGTGCTTAATCACTTACTGGTGCGTAGCCAAAAATGCGAGTCCATAAATTGAAGGGAGGACCGCACACAGAGATGGAATTTTCTTCAAAACATTATTTCTATTTGTTATTTCTAACTTCTCTAATTTACTTACCATACATAACGTTGAAAAGACGCAAGTCCTTAAACTTCGGCCAAACATGTTATAGTTCAATGCCAGCTGGTTTGACAGAACGTATTTCATCATTCTCCTTGTTGCATCATCCACACTTGTGCCCCCTATATCTGCAACCATGGCAACCTAGAGATGAGGGCCAAAAGGAGAAAAAAAGGCTTACATTAACTGTCAAGGCCATGAAGTCAACTAAACATTTAAAGTTGTAGCCTTTATGTTATTATGTACTGTAATGTAAAACATATAATACAAATCAATTAGGAAAACTTACAACAGCTGACATAAGACTGCGCTCCCCTAGTTTCTCCTCGAGAGCCTCAACATCTGCTTGAGTTTGCAGCGGGAAGACCTCTCTATCAGGAACCTCCATGACTGATGCATCTTCCTTCTTCAGCAGGACATTTTAGCATATTATTTTATAATAATATAATTCGCTGGGCAGTGGGGCTGGTGATCCGGCTAGTCATCACTGGCTGTACCCAAACACTTACTTTCTTTTATCAAGCTATCTTCAGTGTCTGTCAGGTCTGATGTATACTCGGCTTGATGTAACTTTACCCTGGCCTCTGCATAAGTAGCTGTAAAATACAATGACACAAAATAAAAGGAGTGAAGCAGATATTAAAATAGAACTAGATTTCCATAAGCATTCAAAGTAGGTGTCATGGATCACAAAATTCAAATCAGGGATCTTGCAACTTACTTGTAACATGTTAATATAATATTATCCATCATTGACCGTTTTTTTTTTCCTCTTGACAATGAATTTTTTGACAGCTGCGATTAATACTCAGGTAGTATACTTAATATGAAGCAGATGTCTAATCTGCAGAGGGATAGTATGGTTGCAGGTATCCAACCAAAGAGCAGACTTACAGCTATCATTGAATTGAATGAATCAAGTTTGGTGTGATATTGCTTGTTTGGAATGAGGATCTGCGGCTACACCAGCCCCTGACCAATTAGCTCAGAGAACCATAGAAAAAATCAACACAAAAAATAAGTTGGGGATCACAGGGGTTTAAAGTAAGTAAAGGAAATAGAGCAGTAGTTAATGAGGACAATCAAAGTTACCTGCATTTCCCATCACACGCACATTACACAGAATCCAGTTTTGAGCGGGTGGTGTGCCCTCTTTCACGGCCTTGGTCACATTGAGCAATGTGGCTGGTGGCCACCAGCATCATTTTCTGTCAGCACTCTGATGGAATGATGTCCACCTTCTTGTAGCCACCAGGGTCAATTTTGTCCACAAACTCCACCACACTGAATGAGGACATCTTGCAAAGTTCATTATGTTACAGTATGTGCTGTGTAGCTGAGGCAAAGCCACAAACTTTTCCCGAAGAGGAAGTAACAGCAGTGGTTTTGTGAAGTCGGTTACTGGAGCTCTGGCAAGTTGACCAGACAGTTTTGATAGTAAACAAACTCCAAGACACGTCGAATCAATGGGGTAGTTGAAAAAACATGCCCCTGTCTCAAAAAGTTCATACACTACATGTGTTTCTGCATTGGAATGCACAATGTTCCTCACAATTGCAACTCTGCCCCCAATTCAAAACAATTGGAACCACTGGAGTTTTAGATTATTGTGTCTTTGAGTTTATACATCTTACATTGAACACCCTGATGCATCTGTTGGCAGTGGTCCAGATGCATGGGGCTGTTTCAGTTCAACACCATCAGGCATGTCTTTCGACACGTGAGGAAATAATTGCCTTTCATAGACACGTCTGACAATTTGTTGCACAGGACCCTGTGGTCTACTCACCATTTTTTTCAACTGTCCCAAATAATTCTCAAAAGGAAAACATGAAACTGAATCCAGGGGGCCATATTTTTCAGCATCATCTGCTAAATGTATAAGATTGTGTGTATTGTTAACCAGAAATGTAGTCCCATATATCTTAGCAAAGTTGGTAACTTAACAATTTTCTGGCAAAACCACAGAATTCCCTACACAGAAGAGACAGAAGTATTCTCATAGCAAATGACAAAACCAGGAAGCTTCTATAATGTTGATTAGGCAATCTTTGGAAAAGCACAACTGGTCCTGTATATAATAAGAACTGCCTGAATTCTGTAGCCTTCCAATGGCTGTACTCGGACAAAGATCTTGGCTTTCTGGAGAAGCTACGGGGTAAGCTTTGTCTACACAGTTTCAAGTGATCAGAGATGGCAGAAAGGACAGGAGATGGAACCCGACATTGCAAAGGCCCCTTAAACCACAGAGCGATCAATTTACGCACAATGCCCAAACAAACTAAATGCATGTAGTCCAGAGGAAAGGCAGAAACCATACCAATGCCTAGCCCCTGCAGAGGTGATTTAGAGTGATGGTGATCTTCATCAGACATTTGTTCAAACTGAGTCTGTCCTCAAGCTGGAATCCATGTCTGGAAACACAACTCTACTGTCAACCTAAATGCCATACTGTGTGCAACGCTCACAAGAACTATAGCCACCATGACCTTTGATACTGTTTCCCACTTAACTTTACACCAGTTGTAGTGATGGCTTTTAAATCTTCAACAAAATCATGCATGTAGTTGTTCACAGATTCAGGTTTACAGGGACCTGCATATACACCTATGATAAACACTTTTGCTTTTGGTAGTTCAACTATTTGACCTAAAATAGGCCACAGCTGGATATTAGAGCTCCTTGAAAGAGGCAGCCCATCATCATTCGCACGGATAGTCAATGTGTCTGTTGTCAGATCATGTTCATTTGTCATTTTCAGTTCTGACATTATTGCACTTGCAAGCCCAAAGTGGTAGTAACTTCCCTGTCCCATCTCTTTGACCTCACAATTTTTCACTGTACCGAGGAGAGTTCTGGGATCCTTGGGTACATCCAGACCTAGCTCCAAGAGTATTGCTAGTAACTCTGACAATGCAGAATGAGACACCTGGCAGTTAGCTGCCCACTCAGCTAGTTTCCTCTTCGCATCTGAATGGGGATCGTCTTCAGTAAAATCACAGGCAGGATCTTCATCACAGTCACTACACATGTACAACATCAACATCAAGGTCAAAGTCCAACTGCAGATTTACAGCCTCATCAGCATTGTTCTCCATATATTCTTCAACGTGCACTTCCGGATCCACCGCCTGCACTACTTGATCCACTGGCTGCACTGCCAGGTCCACCACCTGATCTGCCTGTCCCACAGCCTCCATGGCAAGGGTCATTAAATGCTGCTGCACTCTAGCTTTGACTCTCCTCCTTCTTGTCCTTGAATTGCCATGGAAATAATTCATTTCACTAAAATACACATAAAATACTACATTATCATTTTGTTCGATTGGTGTGAGGTAACTGGTAGACCTCCCATGTAAATAAAGCCCTCTAAACAAAAATAGACGGTAAACTGTAGGTCTAATCTAAAATCAAATTCAACTCTTTGAGGTGGTTCAATTTAAGTGGGAAATTTAAAAGAAAACTACCCACTACTCAGTGCCTGAAATATTTTGTGTTTTTAAAATGAAGTCTTTCCTTCCTCATCGTACACACTCGGGCTGTCAGTTTCCCTCTATGATCTCATTCGAATTCCATTCTTTATTATTTTTAATATTCAAATTGTATTAGAATTTCCAATTAAAATGTTAATACATTTTAATTTAATATGTGGTTGTTATACAACTTGCAGACTGCAAGTGACTCGCGACGGCGTTAATATAATAAGCCCCGCTTTGTGTGTGGTGGCTAAGAACCCCTTGGCTCAAGCTCCTGAATTAAGTCCTTAAGACCGGAACCCTGCGAGATGTTGATTGGTATCATGTCTCTGTAAAATAAAGCGTACCAATTTGTCCGTTATAGCATTCTGACGAGCAGCTTTTGATGTGGAGTGAGGCAAAAAAGGAGTGAGGCTAAAAAGACTCTTGCCTGCTCGGAATTAAAAATCTGATCTCCGTGGGTGTTTTATTGCCATCAGGAATTTCTGACTGAATGTGAGATTGTTGCGATTCAGAAAACTTTAGTGTTCTGCAAGGGTCGTAACTTGAGCAAAGAATTTTGTTTTTCACACGGAAAGAGGCAGAGGACTGGAGGGCCGGGCTTCCGTCACCACGTTTTACCATATGTATTAAAATACTACACATTTGAAAAGTAATTACAGCATTGGATTATGATTGTTGTTTTTTAATATTCTAATTATATTCAACTACCAAAATTGGTTCCAACAGCCCGAACACACACATGCTTACAGAATGAATGAAACTGAGCAGAGGGAGGCAGCAACTGTCCACCATCATGCACTAAGTAAAGTGCAATAATATCAGATGGTAAACTATTACATTCAAATTACCCAGAATCAGAATCAGAAGAGCTTTATTGCCAAGTACGATTTGCACATACAAGGAATTTGTTCTGGTGTCGTGGCGCATAACAAGCATACAAAATTTTGAAAGGTTAAGTGAACAGTAAACGTATATATACACAGTATATAAATGTTTTTTTGTTTTTTTAAAGATGAAAAAGAGCACTACAGAAAGAGCAGTAAAGAGCAGTACAACTGGGCAGAAGTGAGTAACAGTGAAATATTCACCAGGTGCAAAGTTCACAGTAATGACGTTAATATAACGCATAAAAAGGATGTAATGATAATGTGACATGTAGAGGCAGAGGAGGAGTGTGAGGAGTCAGAGTGTCGGGGGGGGTCTCCGGTCCTTGTTGATGAGGCTAGTAGCAGACGGGAAAAAACTGTTCTTGTGGCGTGAGGTTCTGGTCCTGATGGACCGCAGCCTTCTGCCAGAGGGGAGTGACTCAAAGAGTTTCTGTCCGGGGTGGGAGGGATCAGCCATAATCTTTCCTGCACGCCTCAGAGTTCTGGAGGCGAACAGGTCCTGGAGAGATGGAAGATTGCAGCCGATCACCTTCTCTGCAGACCGAATGACACGCTGCAGTCTGCCCTTGTCCTTGGCCGTGGCAGCAGCGTACCAAATGGTGATGGAGGAGGTGAGGATGGACTCAATGATGGAGGAGTAGAAGTGCACCATCATTGTCTTTGGCAGGTTGAATTTCTTCAGCTGCCGCAGGAAGTACATCCTCTGCTGGGCTTTTTTGATGAGAGAGCTGATGTTCAGCTCCCACTTGAGGTCCTGGGTGATGATAGTTCCCAGGAAGCGAAAGGAATCCACAGTGTCAACTGTGGAGTCACAGAGGTTGATGGGTGCAGGTGAGGCTGAGTTCTTCCTGAAGTCCACGACCATCTCCACTGTCTTTAGAGCGTTGAGCTCTAGGTTGTTTCGGTTGCACCAAGTGACCAGCTGGTCAACCTCCCACCTGTAGGCGGACTCGTCACCATCAGAGATGAGTCCGATGAGGGTGGTGTCGTCCGCGAACTTCAGGAGCTTGACGGACTTACTTATGTTTTTGCACAGGTGTGTGGTTAACATTCACCCACTAAAAATAAAATGTCAGGTGAAATTCACAATTTTGATGCACTTGTAGATGAAAACTATATCGCCAGCCTAGAAATATAATTTTTAAACACGTTTTTAATGATTAAATAAAATAAAATCATATAAAATAAATGCATTTTACTAGCCTATAATTATATTATATTAAATATTACACATTCAATTATCAGAACAATACGAACATTCTAGAGCATCTACCTTAAAGGTTTTTTTAAAAAAATGTTCATGATGAAAACATTGTCATTGCTCCACAGCTGGACCTGCCACACACATTATGAAGTACACAAACAAGATCCCAGTAATAAAATTGAGCCGAATCCAACTTGTGTTTGCACTGGGAATGACAGCATTTTCTTCAAACTCTCGGGAAAAACCAATACGGTAAAGCCTAGAATCAGATGAAACAGATATAGCTTGAACAATTAATTTAATGTAACACTAGCTTCATCACTGCTTACATAGCTTGTTTCGAACAATTACCAAATGTCTTTTAACTCATTCACACAAAATTAAAAGGAAAAAAAGCAGCAGCAACAAAACAAAGTCACCAAACGTGGCTGCTGAGCTAATTCAGCTTGCATTATTATATAAAATTGTTTATAATATAGTTCCACTCAAATCTTTACTATTCATTTTAAAATTGACAACACCATCAGCAATATATAAAGTAATAAGTAACATATAAAGCATTATTATTATTATTACAACAGTAATAATAATAACTGCAGACTGCAAAGAGGAAGACAAATAATTATGTACATGAATAAGTTATAAAGGAAGTAACATGATACAAACATACACACACACACCAGACTATTTTTCACACACTCAAAAATGACCTTAAAATCTCAGCAGCTGCAGGAGGCACAGAAGTGCAAAATGACATTGCCTGGCAGCAAAATAGTTCCACTCAAACCTTTGCAATTTTAAAATTCACATTTAACATACATATACATATGAAAATGTATATATTAAGTAATAGAATATGGAGATGCTTTGGCCAGTGGCTTTAAGTAAATGAGAGCGAAGCTGCCTAGAGAAAAAAATCTTCTCTTTGACAACATATTCTCAAAAACGTCGCAATGGATTCGTGCTTTGGCGCACTTTGCATGACTTTTGTCCTCGCCTCAGTAACGTGGAGGTCAGGTGCGCTCGCACCTGTTATCAGATGCGAGCAGGGATGGGCAGTATTTTTAATACATGTATTTCAAATACAAAATACTATTTTGTAATTTGTATTTTATTGAGATGATGAAAATGCCTTCGTATTTTGTATCAAAATACTGCAGTGTTGTGTATTTTTGTATTTTCAAAATACTGTAAATGAATGGGCTGACCATATGTAAGGAACCACATGGTGCCCAATAAATGATACCCAGTTCCACCCTATGCCCACTCTTCCCACTTATATCTCCTATGGGGCCCTTACAGTAGCCCCACATGGGCTTTCCATGTGGGTCTCATGTTAGGTAACCCATATGGGGCCCACGCAATTTGCCCGGTTCAAGCCCATGCCCACTTTGCCTACTCATATCCCTTGGGGTGTATGGGGTGCTGAAGCGTAACTCTCAGGCTTTATCTGCTAGGCCAAGGAGGCAGTTTGTAAGTCCCACTTGGTCTAAACGCCTATCACACTCAAGCCATACTCCACCTCCGTCATTAAGACAGGTACACCCTGGGTAGCTCGGCCTTGCAGTTGAGTGAGCGAACGGAGTCACTGGCACTAAGAAGTGAAGTAGCCTCTTCCCTCTTAGCTACAAAGCAAACTACAACAGTGCTTATATAAAAGGTAGAAAAGTCTAAGTCCTCTACGTAGGACTCCAAATTATCTTGTCTTGTTTAATTGTCCTAATACAGTATTATGGTCATAGTAATTTAGTCTCTCCTAGTAACTGTCAAGTACTGTAGACACCTAAAATGCAACATCAAACGGCAAAGCATCATAAAGCAAAACGGAAACCAGGGAATTACCACCAAGTCAGGGTCGGAACAATAAATGTCAGAACATCAAAATGTGAGGTAAAGCTGGCAGAGCATGTGATACAGATGAAGAACCTAAAGCATGACGTATGCTGCATGCAGGAAACCCGCATCCCTGGCCAGGGCGAGATCGAGTTCAATGATGATGTACTCCAAGGATGGCGCGTCCTGTACAACGGACTACAGAGGAAGGCTTATGCCGGTGTTGCGATAGTGATAGTACCCCATGTCAGGCTATTTGACATAGAACACATCTTGGAAGGAAGAATCATGTCGGCTAGAATATCTATTCACGGGGTTAAGCTGACCATAGTCTCCTGCTATTGTCCAACTGAAACTCATACAAGCTCTACTAAGGAAGCATTCTATAACACTTTGTCTAAGACACTAAACTCAACCAAACAATCACGACCAGGATCTAAACTTGTTGTCTGTGGCGACTTCAACGCAACAATAGGAAACGACTGCCAAACCAGCAACTGGGATTGCGTTGGTCGTTATAATGATGAGGAACCCACAAGTTTCAATGGAACGAAGCTGATTGAAGTAGCAGGAAACAATAAACTGTACATTCTTAATACCATGTTCTCAACTAAAACACCTAGGCATAGATGGTCCTTTAAATCCAATCGAGGGTATTATAGACGGCTTGATTACATTCTGGGGGAGTGGTTTGTCAAGAGGGCGGCACAGAATTGTAGAGTATACCCAAATGCAAGTGTATCGTTTGATTCAGACCACCGAATAGTAGTGCTTGATGCTATGTTCCCAAGTAAGAGCAAACGAAGACAAATGTTCCAAAGGAAGAAAAGCGAAGGCCAACAAACACGAAATATGCACGCCCTTAGAGACTCTGAAACCGTGAAGGCTGAATACAGCAAACGCCTCGATGATACCCTTAAAGAGACCCCGCCAACGACGCAAGTTGACACAATTGACACAATTGAACAAAAAATTGCCGATGCTATCCAGATAGCGACAGATGAAACCGTCCCACCAGTCAACAGAGATCACAAGGATAAACCCTGGGTAGATGAGGAGTTCTTAACCTTACTTGAGAAAAGGCGGAAATCAACTGACACAGTTGAAGTGAAAGAACTATCCAAGCATATACGTAAACTGCGCCTTAAACTCAAAAGTGCGTTCTACAAGGACAAAGCTCAGCAGATCAACCTTGCGAGTGAACAAAGGAACACTGAGGAGGAGTTTCGGCTAGCCAAAAAATACTGCGCACTCTCAAAATCTAGACAACAGACCATACAGCAGGAGAAACTGGAAGAACACTTTGCACAACATCTGGGAAAGAGAGAATTTACCATGCAACCAGAGCTGATTGAACCTGAACGCTTCCCTCACATCATCCCCCCGGTGGACCAAGATACTATTAATGAAAGTCCGCCAGAGGAAACCGAGATTGAGGAATGTATGTCTAAATTCAAGAATGGCAGATGCAAGGGAACTGATAAAATATTCAGCGAACAACTCAAGTACTCCTACTCAAAACAGCTCCTCCTTTTTCTGGTAATGTTGATGGGAATGATATGGGAATCTCTTAAGATCCCTGCTGGCTGGCTACTCTCCTCGATCACATGCCTCCACAAGAAAGGCCTTAGATCCGTAGCCGAAAACTACCGTGGTCTGTCCATCATAGCAACACTGTCGAAGCTTCTCTCCATGATTATTATAGAAAGAGTAAGATCAGTATATGAACGCATTATACTACCCACCCAGTTTGGATTCAGAAAGAACCGATCCACATGTGATGCAATCAGTATTGTTCGACACATACTGGAGAAAGAACGGAAGCCACTCTTTGTCTGCTTCATCGACCTTAAGGCGGCCTATGACTGGGTCCCACGTGACGCACTCTTCCGTGTTCTAGAGATTCGCCTCAAATGTCCAAAACTGATACTCATATTAAAGACACTGTACACTGGCACTATGGCCTGTATAAAAGGTGCTAAACACTATTTCAACACTTATGTAGGATGCCGCCAAGGTGCACTTGAGAGCCCAACCATATTCAATTTGTACATGGATTTTGTCATGAGATGTGCCAATCATGAGATCAGGAGCCAATTTCCAGAGGCAGGAGCATATGCTGAATTTGTCATACCAAATGAAGTGTCCCCCAGAGGACTCCGTACTGGAACATCACATGGGGTGTTCAGAATCCTGGAGCTCATGTACGCGGATGATGTGGTCGTGTTTTCCCAGAGCTCAGATGAGCTTGAGAGGATCGTAACAATATACGATAACACCTTCTCAAGGTTTGGACTCCAGATGTCATATAAAAAGACGGAAACAATGGCGTTCAATGTGGACGAAGTCATCCAGTCGCAAACAAGTCTACTGTCTATCAACAATGTGGAGATAAAGAATGTGAGGCAATTCCGATATCTTGGTCATCTCATCAGCAACACTGGGAAGTCATCAAAGTTCCTACACCACCGAATTGCATCAGCATACGAGAAATGGAACGAGCTAAAACATGTGCTGACCGACCGTGAGATACATCTCAACACTCGTATGAAAATCCTGATTGCGTGTGTACGGTCCCGACTACTGTATAGTGTACAGGCATGGGAACTTTCTAGCAACGAGCTCCAGAAGTTAAATACTGTGTGGAATGGTTTCCTACGTAAGATGATAGCTGGCGGCTATGCACGCAAGAATGTTCCTCCACAAAACCTAAGAAAAAAGGGGACCGACCCAGCAAACCTTGTCGATGGCGAAATAGATTGGGCGTTTAAGATCTCGAACAGTAAGCTGTATGCACTGACCCAATCACAACCAATTGAAAACTTCTGCCATGTACAGTCCTTGAGATACGTAGCCCATATATGCCGAATGCCGAATGATGCAATTCAGAAGAAAGTACTGTTTGACAAACGAAGGTCGTGGAGAAAAATAGAAGAAACACTTGGGGTCAGCAAACAACAGGCCCTTAAGACAATGATGATCAAGAAAGACTTCGAGCGGATGTTGGAGATCAGGTTTCCGCCGCTCTCCAAGCAACCGTGCCCTAGGGCCGATCGCGTGCCAGATGGGAAACACTGATGATGATGATGATGAGTAGGCATGAGTAGGCCCCATATAGTCAGCCCACATGGGCTAAACTACTTTGAAAACAACTTCAAAATAAGAGGGGAATTTCACAATAAAATGACATGGACAACGGAACATGACAGAAGCTTACACACAAAAAGGATTCTGGCTTGTCGTGTCCATCCCGGAAATGACATATATGACGCTAAGTTGTGTGTAATTTGGCACGTGGTGTATAACCATGCAGTAACAAATCTCTCCTCTAGAGGCCACTGGTCGACACACACAGATACACATCATTGTTTATAAGACCACTGTTTGAAAAGGTCATAAAAAGTGCAGGGAGTATTATTAATCAATAATTATATCAATATATATTTCTGGAATTATGAGGACACACAAACACACTGACACACAAACACACTGACACACAGGTATAAAAAAGCACCAAAGCTTGTGGAGACAGAACAAGTTTATTTCACAAAGTGTGTAATGTGACCTCTCTGCTGTGTTTAGGACCAGGTTTTACAGACCACACTGGATTGTGGGTTTGGGATGGTGGTGGATTAAGGGTTTGGTGGATTTTGAGAGAAGTGACCATTGTCCCAGTCATCCTGCACTTTCTGGATCCACGTGTTGTAGTTGGACACCTTGGTGTAGATGCCCAGCTTGTCCTCCCTGCCACAGCCTTCACCCCAGGAGACCAAACCCACCAGGAACCAGGTGTCTCGGTACAGCGTGACCATGGGTCCACCGCTGTCCCCCTCACATGCGTCCTTCCTCTGTCCCAGGATCCCAGCGCAGAGGACATTGTCGCTGATGTTGTTGGACATGTGCTGGCTGCACACACTGTGGCTGACCAGCGGGACCTTGATGACGTTCAGCGCCGAGCTGAACTTGGATTCGTCCAGGTCCTCTTTTCCCCAGCCCGTCACCACGGTGACGGTGCCATTGATGTGCAGCACCCGCTCGGCCAACTCGCGTCCCGGGAGACAAGCGGGGACGATGTACTCGGAGAGTGGGGCGGGCGTCTCCAGGCGCAGGAGGGCGATGTCGTTGTCCACTGTCCTGACATTGTAGTCTGGGTGTTTGAAGATCCTGATGACCTTCAGCGTGACCTCAGTGCCCTCGTCTCTGAAACGCTCGTAGTCACCTGAGGACACAGATCACATGGTTTCACCAGGGTGTGAATGTTCACTACAAAGTAAATCCTGCCTCTTCTTCTTCTTCACCTTCATCACCTAAGTTAAAGAAATATCACTCTTTCATTGTCTCTGTTACCGCCCCTTGAAATTCCCACCACACCATGATGACTACCAGGGCCGAACTAAGGGTCTCCTGGCCACAAGGGGCCCACAATCGACTGTTCGTTGTTTTTTTTTGATTTTTTTAAAACATATTAAATAACTTAAACAAATGACATGATTGAATGAATGAATTAATTTTTCAATTTAACTCACTTCACTTTGAATATGAGAGTTAAAAAAAAATGTGGGGTCTAAGAGCCCTCTAAGGTTAAAAGATGTCTGGTTTGGTGTAAATAACAACTATATTAATACAGGGTCTATCAAGGGCCACAAGTCCAGAGGGGAGCCCCAAAACATAATGTCTGTGGTGGACATGCTGTCTGTGTTTTAAGGACACGTCTTCCTTCCTTCAGGAAACTCACCGAGTCGTACTTTAAACCTCAGACTGGTGTCGAGGCAGTGAGCCGCTGTCAGGACCCAGCTCTCACTGATAAGGACGCCGCCGCAGTGAAAAAGTCCCCGAGCGTTCAGTAACAGCACCTGCTCACCAAACACAAGACAGTCACACATACAATCACAGCTGACTGCTCTTTGAGCGCCCCCTGCTGACATCTGCATCACACCGTCACGTCTTTATCTCACTGTGAGACAGACTTTTCAAACTGACGTTTATAAACCACTCACTCTCCCACACCAAACCTCATAGAGAAAATCAGTGATTTAACATCACACACACAGGAGTTGTTGATCCACTGCTGCCTCCATCACTAAGTTCTAATTTCACTATTTTTCACTTATTTTTAGTGAATTCGGCTTTTAAAATATTTAATTTAGACTTAACTCAGTGACATAAAGTGACCACACGGTGCAGCAGAGGACCAGCAGCTCCTGTCCCTGCCAGCTAAAATCACTGATTTTCTCGATGAGGTTTGGTTTGGAAAACCAACATATATTTTAGTCTGGTTCTCAGCAGTAGGGGGCGCTCACAGCCCATTCAGTGTTGACTTTGTGGCTGTGCTGCATACAAACCATTGAACATAGAGGTGGCAGATTGAACTTTCCTGTAGTCAGACACTAGGGGGCGATCTCTTAATAAAATCTCAATATTCAGTCTTGTTACCTGCCAGGGACTCTCTCCTTTTTTCCCCACCTCGCCTCCCACCATCCACGGCAGCAGACCGTCCATCTGTTTGGTGTAAGACGACCGGCCAATCAGCAGCTGACCACAGGACGAGGGACCTTGGGGCGGTGGGGGGGGGTGTGTGGTATGGTTAGTTCATATATACATATATATATATATACATATATATATAGATATAGATATATGTTTACACATACATCCATATACATATACATCCATATTAATGATTGTCTCACCTTTTGGGAGACAATTCCTGCTGTTGTCGTGGAGTTTATATCCACTGACACAGCTGCAGCTGCGCGTCCCACCGTCCTTGCTGTCCACACACTCGTGGTCACAGCCGCCGTTATCCACCGAGCAGTTTGTGGCTGTGACAACTGAACATTCACACATTCACAAGAGTTTTATTGGTAGCAACAGCTCAAACAAACTATCCGCTGAGTCCGGTGCTACACACCGATCTGACGTTAACATGGCACAATTCATCTGTATCCAATCCGAATGAAACCCAGTGTGATGGTCTGAGTGTCTGATTCCACACACACACCAAATTCATTCAGATCGGACGAGTTCTGACAGAGATATTAAAGTTTTTACACTTTGGCCCTTTAATAAGAGATGGGGATTTCTTGAAGAGTTTATTACTTTTGTGAAGTCATCAGTGGTGGATTCTTACCAAAATTGAATGGGAACATACTGTATTTCGGTGATCATCTACCCATCACAAAAAATTCAGATAATAATCTGCAGCAGATTAAAATGTAAGAAATCGGAGGAGAAATCTGTAATCTGGATCAGATCCAGATTAAATTTAGTGCCTGGTCCTGCATACACAGACCAAACGTTCATATCAAAACCGATAACCTTTGACAGAAATGTTGACAGCTTTGACAACAGGAGACTCACCATGGTTGCAGTATCTGCCCTCGTATCCATGGTGACAGCGGCAGGCGAAGGCCTGGTACAGATCCACACAGGATCCATGAACACACATGTTTGAGTTACACTGGTTCCCATCTGTCAACACACGTGTGACGTCAACAACAACAACAACAACAACAGCACTTTAGATCGAGCCTGCTTCTTGCTGCCGATTTGGGTGGAATCAACCTTTATAAGAGAGAGACACTGACTCACAAGCCCCACAAGATTTTTGTCATTATTTTCTTGGACTTTTGTACTTTTTTTTTGGATGTGTTCAGATTTTATAATGAGTGTGTATTGCGCTGTTAGGGTGGCAAACATCCCTGAACGAACTCTTCTCCTGCTACAGTTTAAACCGAGACACACAGTTTCTATGTAAACACGATGCTGTGGTTGTCGTCTAACCCTGTGTGTTTTCATTTTCATATGACTTGTAGTTTTTCTTAAATCACCTCAAAGCACAGAGTTCTACTCAAACCTCCCACTTTTAAAGGTTCATTCCACAAAGATGCTTAATGTTTTAAAGGTTAATTCCACAAAGATACTTAATGTTTAAAGGTTAATTCCACAAAGACACTTAAGGTCTTAAAGGTTCATTCCACAAAAATACTTAATGTTTAAAGGTTAATTCCACAAAGACACTTAATGTTTTAAAGGTTTATTCCACAACGACGCTTAATGTGTAAAGGTTAATTCCACAAAGATACTTTAGGTTTTAAAGGTTAATTCCACAAAGATACTTAATGTTTTAAAGGTTAATTCCACAAAGATACTTTAGGTTTTAAAGGTTAATTCCACAAAGATACTCAAGGTTTAAAGGTTAATTCCACTAAGATACTTAATGTTTTAAAGGTTGATTCCACAAAGATACTTAATGTTTATAGGTTAATTCCACAAAGACACTTAATATTTTAAAGGTTAATAACACAAAGATACTTAATGTTTTAAAGGTTAATTCCACAAAGACACTTAATGTTTTAAAGTTTTATTCCACAAAGACCCTTAATGTTTAAAGGTTAATTCCACAAAGATACTTAAGGTTTTAAAGGTGTTTTTTTCTGTGACGATGTTGGTGTTTGAGTTTCTCACCTGTGTAAACTGTCCAGAACTCCAGCTGAAAACACACACACACACACACACACACACGTGAGCTTTGTCCAAACATCAGCAATGACTCTTATCATCAACACTTTTCTATCAGAGCTGAAAGTGCTTTCAAGGGACAGTTCAGGATGTTTCAAGTGTGTTCTATGAGGATCTTTACACATAAATGATTTTACTCTGACAAGACAAAGACGAAGAAGACGAAGAAGAAGAAAAAGAAAAACCAAAAACATGTGTAATAAAATCTCCCCAAACCTCATCAAGACCAGAGACTTTCAGAGGCATCGCCCCCTGGTGGATCTTCAGGATATTCTTACTTCCTGCTTAGATTGAGCTTATAAAAAGAAGACAACGTGTCTTTTCTTACTGTGGCTTCTCTCGTGTGGAAAATCTCTTGGGCTTCTTCAAAGTCACACTTCTCCTCCACACATTCACGCTCCATGGAAGCAGGTTTCAGCTCCTCCAGGAATGAGTTCGCTCGACGAGAACGAAGCAACATGTGAGCATGAGATGGATCTGAGAAGACTGATACACACACGCACACGCACACACACGCACGCAGACAGACACACACATGAATACTGTGTTTTATTCATATGTTCATCTACATTATGAACACATTATGAAATGATATCCAGCTTCTTGTAATGTTGTCACATGTTTTTCTTTAGTTACAATATTACTGCAGTATTTATTTTATTTAGATTCATACAAGTTAAATGGGCGGAGCCAACTGTCCAGACTCCTCCTTCATCGAGTTCAAGTGTGACCTCATGAAACGTTACAAAAACATGTTACTATGGTTACAAATTTAAGATTGTTTTACATCACATGCTTCATAATAAATCTCTAGGACTGTATGTTGGTGAGTCAGCGTTTTCAAATCTTACGAGAATTAGCAACGATTTTTTCCCCCGATGATGGAAATTCATTGCAATAAACTTAACATGAGCAGTCTTAATTACGACATGCAATCGCACATAGCCCCGCCCCTAAAGCTTGAAACTGAGTTGTGTGATGTCATGCTGACGTCACGTGACCACACCCACCTGACACACTGAGCACAGACACTGACCACAGGGCGACGGCAACGAAGCAAACGCAGACAAGTTGGCGAGACATGATGTCACACACACAGCTGCGGCCAATCAGACGTGTCCTCGGCACTGAAGTGGACTGAATGGGACTCGTCAGTGAATGTTGTGACTAAAATAAGGACACGAGACAGAGGAGAGAAAATCACAGACTCAACTCACACTGAAACCTCACACACTTTGACCCCTGCGAGCCCAGGCCCCGAGGTCGTGACCCTGTGACGGCGTCACAAAGGCAAGAGTCAGAAAAAAACCAAGACTGGAGACGGATGTCGTACTTACACGTTAAGATCTGACGCTGCTGCGGAGACGATGACGATGACTGAGTTTAATCTGCAGTTAATCACTAACTAGTAGTGTTTACCGAGAGTCCACAGTACACACACACACAAACACACACTCCTCCCCCTCTGCTCCACATCGCCCTCTACAGGCTCTACTGCCTCGTTACACATTCTGTTTCTCAGTCAAAAATTGTCCACTTGCATATTTCCCAGACCCGGCTCTGCAGCGCCCCCTAAGGTGAAAACAGAGGCAAAACTGAGATTCACCAAATTTCCCGTTTGGAATTTTGTCGATCATTTCGGCAATTTGGACCCCACGTAAATGAACAAATTCATCTGAGACGTCGACAAAAGTCGATCCTAACCTCAACCCAACAGGAAGTTGGCCATTTGGAATCTTGGCGTCCATTTTGGCGATTTGCAAAATCAATCAAGGCTTGCGTGAGGACGCGAGGGCCCGATCATGACTGCGTGTTTTTTGCTCATCTGGTGCCATTTTTATTGGAGTGTTATAAACATTTATTTATTTATTTTTTAAAACATTAACAAGGTTTTTTTTTATGGTAATGATTTTAACAGTTACTTTAGTAATGTGTTTTTTATGTTATTAGTCGTGTTTTCATAATGTCCGATGTTTTATGCGTAGAATTTGCGACGTGTTTTCCAACATGTTAACAATGTCTTTACGGTAAAGTGTTTGCGTCACATTTTTAAGGTTTTTTCCAATGTTATTAATGCGGTTTGTGGTTACGATAGTAACATGTTTTTTGTTGATTTGAAATGTTAAATATTGTTTGTTTTATTCACCTAAGTCACTTTGTTTCATTTCCTTTTTAATGTTACTAATAGTGTGTGTTTCAGTGAAGTCAGTGTTTTGTAGTCTTTCAGTTACATTAGTGATGTCATGTCTTTTTTAATGTAATGAAAGTGTTTTTCGTTAGTGTGAGCATGTTTTTGGATTTTGGTAATGTGTTTTATGTAACATTAGTAAAGTGTTTAGGTAAACACCTTTTTTTTGTAAAGTTAAGGACGTGTTTTTTCATTTATTTTCGGTTGTTATTAAGGTGTTTTTACAGAGAACGTGTTTTTGGGAGAATCCTGCGAGTTTCCTCACGTCTTTGAACCAACGACGACACGATTACAAGTGACCCAGCGTGTTATGCTGAGTGAGTGTGTATGGTGTGTGTGTGAGAGAGAGAGAGAGTGTGTGTGTGATGGAGTGTCAGGTGACCTCAGGTGTTCGTCAGAACCTGCTGCTGGTCCAGGTGTGAAACATTGGCTGGCCTCCAGGGGCGTCACTGAGCATCTCTGGCTGTGGAAACCAGGTCATTTATTAAGGTTAACTATTCATCTCCTCCTTTTGTGCCTCGTCCTTGTTCCTGCGGCTCAGTTTCCCTTTTGTCTTCCTTACTGATTTTTCAGATGAAAAGCTGCCTGAGGACATGAAGGACACGCCTCTGTTTCCACAGGCAATAAAGTTTTACACAAGGAAAAACAGATTTTAGCCACGTAATAAAAACTGTATCAAGTTAAATCTGCGTCACTTTAAGTCTACGATATCTTCAGAACATGTTCACGTCTTTATCTCACTGTCAGACAGACTTTTCCAACAGGAAACTGAAGTTTGTAATCCACTCCCTCTGCCACACCAAACCTCATGGAGAAAATCAGTGATTTTAACATCACACAAGAGTTGTTGATCCACTGCCTCCATCGCTAAGTTCAAACACTTATTTTGTCACTTCAGTTCCTTTGTTCAGATTGTTCAGTTTTCTATCTGGACTTTGGTGTGGGAGAGTGAGTGGTCTTTCATGTCTGCTGGCTAAGATTATTAAGAAGAACTGAACTATCCCTTTAAAGCCGGGGTGTCAACCTCATTTTAGTTCAGGGGCCACATAGAGCAAAATTTGAACTCAAGTGGACCGGAGCAGAAAAAGCATAATAACAAAATAACAATGACAAACAACAAGTCTCCAAATCTATAAAGACATTTAGTCCCACGTGTCTAGAACTCAAAGATATAGTGTTTGACATTCATTTTTCACAAATTCACCCTGAAGGCCGGATTGGACCCTCTGGTGGGCCAGTTATGGCCCGTGGTCCGTATGCTTGACACCCCTGCTTTAAAGCATAACATTAGAGAACATGTAACAGTTTCCTCTGGTTTCAGATTCCACTTCTTTTCTTTTTCTTTTCTTTCAGTCGACAGGCGTTCACTCACACACACACACACACAAAAGAAGTAGGCTGTTCATTGTGAAGAAGTGATGATTCACACGGTCACAAAAAAACAACAAACATTAACTAGGTGCTGTTTATTTTTTATATATATTTAGATTTATCAGGTCGAATGTGAGCGAATGTTTGGTAATTTTTATTATAAATAAATAAAAGTGAAGAGAAAGTGACTGTGAATAAAGAGAGGATGGAGAGAGGATGAAGAGGGATGAAGAGAGGATGAAGAGAGGATGAAGAGTGGCTGAAGAGAGGATGAAGAGGGGGGTGAATACGGGATGAAGAGAGGGTGAAGAGAGGGTGAAGAGTGGCTGAAGAGGGATGAAGAGGGGGTGAATACGGGGATGAAGAGAGGGTGAAGAGAGGGTGAAGAGAGGGTGAAGAGAGGATGAAGAGAGGGTGAAGAGAGGATGAAGAGAGAGAGAGTGATGGCGAGATAAGTAGTCGTCTCTTCTTTCTGCTGGGATTGTCGTGTCAGTAAAGGAGGTCAGATCCTCTTCATCACTGGGACAATGGAGTGCAGCCTCCTCTGCCTCGTCTTTGTGTCCAGGTGAGGACACACCTGAAAGAGCTTTTGTTCTGCAGCAGGATTATAAATGGATCAAAGTCTCCTCCCTCCTGCTCATTTTCCCACAAACTCTTGTTCAGATGATGCGACGGACGTCGGAGCAAGCGGTGAGTTTCACCCCAGGATTCTTATCATCTTATTTTCACTGTTTATTTATTTTAAATTAACACACAAACAAATAAACAACAACTAAACCTCACATCTGACCACTGAGAGAGAGAGAGACAGAGAGAGGGAGAGAGAGCATTGGTTTTCATGGGCGAGAGGGTGAGAGCATTGGTTTTTGTGGGCGAGAGAGAGAGCGTGGTGTTTGTGTGGGCGAAGAGAGGAAGCATTGGTTTTGTGGGCGAGAGAGCAGTAGTTTTGTGGGCGAGAGAGAGCATTGGTTTTATTGGTGAGAGAGAGAGAGAGAGCATTGGTTTTATTAGTAGAGAGAGAGAGAGAGCATTGGTTTTATTAGGGGCCGAGGAGAGAGAGAGAACATTGGTTTTATGGTAGAGAGAGTGCTGGTCTTTATGGTGAGAGCATTGGTTTTATTGGGTGAAGGTAGAGAGCATTGGTTTTGTAGGCAAGAGAGCATTGGTTTGGGGTGAAGAGCATTGGTTTTTGTGGTCGAGGAGAGAGAACTGGTTTTGTGGAAGTGAGAGGGGCATTGGTTTTGTGGAAGAGAGAGAGGCATTGGTTTTGAGGTGAGAGAGCATTGGGTTTTGTGGAAGTGAGAGAGAGGGAGTGAACATTGTTGTTTTTATTAGGCTGAGAGCATTGGTTTTATTAGATTGAAGTGACCATTGGTTTTATTAGGCGAGAGAGTGAGAGCATTATTGGGTTTTATTAGGCCGAGAGAAGCGATTGGTTTTGTCAAGAGAGAGAGAGACATTTGATTTTTGTGGGCGAGAGAGAGAGAGCATTGGTTTTGTGGGCAAGAGAGCATTGGTTTTATTGGGTAGAGAGAGTGAAGGCATTAGTTTTTATTAGTAGAGAGAGAGAGAGAACGCATTGGTTTTAATGGTAGAGAGAGAGAGAGAGCATTGGGTTTTGTGGGTGAGAGAGAGAGAGAGAGAGCATTAGTTTGAACAGATTTGTTAAAAATGTAAACAAACATGGTATCCACGTGAATAAATAATAATAAAATAAAGTGCGACTTCTTAATGGCAGACATGAACAGTCCTGTGATCATTCACCTGTGATCTGTGAATGACCTTGTTAGATGATGTTAGATGGATTAAAAGGATAGTTTGGGTTATTTTGAAGTGATTGTATGAGTTACTGAGTATGAGTTACTATGAGCGCCCCCTGCTACTGAGAACTGACCTGAGACACAGAGGCTCACTCTCAAGGATAATAAAATGGCTGCCGACAGAGACTCAAGGAAAACATTGTTTTGGCCACTTCACAAACCATCACCATCACTCTCCCACGTCAAACCTCATAGAGAAAATCAGTGATTTAACTGCGGGGACACAGGAGCTGCTGGTCCTCTGCTGCATCGTGTGGTCACTTTGTGTCACTGAGGTCAATCTGAACAAAGGATTTCAAACACTGAAGTGACAAAACACATTTGATGGACTTAGTGATGGAGGCAGCAGTGGATCAACAACTCCTGTGTGTGTGATGTTAAAATCATTGATTTTCTCGATGAGGTTTGGTGTGGGAGAGTGAGTAGTTTACAAACTTCAGTTTCTTGAGATAAAGACGTGAACAGGTGACGTAGATATCGTAGACTTAAACTGACGTACATTTTACCACTGAAGTCTTTTGAACAGTGAACCTCAGCTGGTTCTCACTTTAAATGGCAGGTCAGAGCAGTTTTTCAGTCTAATGATTTAAACCTTGTCCTCTGGGCTCCATCACGCTGTCCTTTCCTCCAGATGTCGCTGAGGTTTGTGGGACTCCTGGTCCTGTCCTCCCTTTGCTCCGTCGTGGCGGGTCAAGGCAATGACACTGACGATGATGGCAACTCCTTGGGTTCACCAAAAAATTTCAACAGGATGTTAAATGGCAGCACGCCCATAAACGACCCCAGGCTTCAGTTGTCTGACACGGATATGTGTAACATGCTTCTATGGAACCTCACCCCACTGCCCACCAGCCAGATTCCATTTCAGTGCATCTGTTCACACTGTAAAGGCACCATCGGGCCTAAAGGAGACCGTGGAGACCGCGGTCTTCCAGGCATGTCAACCCATTTAAAGTATAAACCAAGCACTGGATAATACACATAGATGTGTGACGCTTCATCTTTGGCACCACAATCTCATTTCATCATCTACTAGATTTGTTACAAATGACTGTTTTTAAAATATTTCCTGCTATTACTTTTTCACACTGCTAATGTCAGGCTACATTTGCTGCTAATGTCAAACACACACGCTACAGTGTCAGGCTAAATTACCTGCGAACATCAGGCTACATTAACTGCTAACGTCAAACACACATGCTACAGCGTCAGGCTACATTAGCTGCTAACGTCAGGC